>NC_061109.1:37050074-37087574 GCF_015104395.2 Macrobrachium nipponense
GTAATCTTTAATTTCCTTCGGTTTGAGTGATTTCCGACACTCCGGACACTCCCGACCCTCACTCATAAGTTGGTCCACGCAAGAGGAGCAAACGCTGTGACCGCAGGGCAGGTTCTTTGGGGGAGATTTATCGCTGTAGATCTGAATACAAACGCAACACTGAAGATCCTCTGAGCAGTCCATGATGAATTTCGAGCCTTGGTGCACTTCTCTCTCTCTCTCTCTCCTTCTCTCTTCAGTCGTCTCTCTCGTTCAATCATCTCTCTCCTCTCTCTCTCTCGCTCTCTCTCTCTCTCTCTCTCTCTTCTCTCTCTCTCTCTGTTGTGTCAAATATATTACTCCAGTGCATTCATGATCTCTCCCACCAAAATGTGCCTGAAAAAACAGAAAGTTTGCACTTAATAAAAACAATTTGGACACCTAGTGAATCACATAACATAATTTCAAAAATGATAAATCCCTGTCTGTTTTAATACTTCCAGGATATAAAGAATTGAGAGGGGTGTCGGAGTGGGGTTTATGCAATTAACCATCAGAACAATCATACAAGGATTGAGTAAAACTCTCATGAGGAAATTTTTCGTCCTAATAGTAATCTACTCACTGAAAAGTAGGTGTGAATACACTGTTGAGATTTACCATGTTTGTAAAAGTTTGGCTGTCCATATACTATATAGGGTGATTCTTAAGATCACTGGGGTCATATCTAGGAATGGGGCCAAGTTAACATTCCATTTGGGGGGGACCCCCTTTTTCAGCATGGGGTAGCCTTCAAAATTCCGTGAGTTTTTTACGGTAGAAGGCTGATTTTGGGCTCAAATTACCCAGCATATTGTTTATTATATCTTACCACAAAGTAATTTTGATCTCTGGTGCACCCCTAATCAATAAAACACTTAGCCTTCAGCAGACATATTTTTGGGAATGATAGACTGATTTACAAACAGAAAACAGATCATAATATAATATATCAAGAAATATAATTATAATTTTTCTTTATGTATGATTAAAATAAAGATAAAATTACCAATTTCTTAAGGCACACACCGAATACAGTAGAAACTTTCTTGGGAATGATACGCTGAATTAAATACAGAAAACAGATCACAATATAACAAATCATGAAATATAATTATAATTTTTCTTTATGAATGATTTGAATAAAAACAAAATTACCAATTTTCTAAGGCAGACACCGAGAAACCATGCTGTAATCTCCACTAGCATGTACATTTGAATAAATCTGTGCATTTAAGATGCACTTACTTACATGAACACATTTCCGACACACATGAGACGCTTCGGAAACTGTTATGCATACAGGTCTGAATACTCCATTAGAATTCTTGCAGCCAAATAAACAGGGACAGGTTCTTCCATTTTTGGGTCATGGGCCGTGCCCCAAGAGCTTCCCTGATACACTGCTCGATGGCAGTGCTGCTGGAGGGCATTTTGAGTTGGAGGAATGTACTCAACGTTTTATTTCTTTCACAAAACATAATGCAGCGGAGATCATTGATAGGTACAGATTTTCCTCCATATATTTTAACAAAAAACTTCTCGAGTTCTCGGAAATAGCTGAATCCCCACTGAATGTCTAGAAGGTTTGTTGCACAAGATCACAGAAAACTTGTGTCACTTCTGGTGAAGATCCTTCCTTTGCCTTAAAACAAATTGCTTTTGATCTTCCTTTGGAAGCAGTAGTTGTGTCACAGACTGTCATTGTGACAAACAGAGGGAGTGCAACTGATCTCCTTACATCACAGACTCTGTAAGAAAGCGAAACAGCTCGACTTTTAACCTTGACCCTTTATCTCTGTCACTGCGAATTTGTTCCTTGATTGAATGTTTCCGTTAACAGTCTCAGACAACTTCCACTCAGCAAGTTTTGTGCATGAATAAGGGCCCATCCATCATGAATGACTGCATCATACCAATACAAAGAATTGGATTGGTTTTCATCATCACATACTTCATTAAGGATGCAATCCACAATGACCGACTTATTTGTATGGTACATTTTCTCCTCGCTGTAGGCCATTGAAAAGGGGCAGCAGTGTGCTTCATGCGCAAAAAAGGTTTCAAGGTCTCCTCGTTTGTCTGAGGCAATATACATTCTGCTGAAGAGGGATGCACTAGACCTGAATAACTGCAGTTTCTTTGACAGGTTTCCGACATGCTTTGATTTTAAAGATGAAAATATTGTTCTTTTTTATGGGATGGTTCGCTGGTATGGTCCTCTCAACAATTACCTTTTGAACCAATTTACTGTATTGCTTTTGTCCAATCTTTTCCAGATCAAACACTGCTCGAGTGTTTACACTTATCTCTCCATCAAGGTTGACCAAATGTGTCAGGTGAAGAAATGGATTTCCCTACACACACACACACACACGCATACACACACACACACACACACACACACACACACATATATATATATATATATATATATATATATATATATATATATATGTGTGTGTGTGTATATATATATATATATATATCTAGAGAGAGAGAGAGAGAGAGAGAGAGATGTATATATATATATATATATATATATATATATATATATATATATATATATATAAGGAGACTAATAAGCACACTGAAAGAAAAAAATATTGCAGTTACACACAGGCAGTCCGTAGGGAAAGCCATTTTAATGGAAGGGTTCCTTGATGTTATCTGGAGTAAGGGAAATGCATTACTTCACCTGACAGATTTGGGCACAAAAGAATAAAATACCTTCTCTTCGCCCTATTCTGAGGCATTTGAGGCCAAAAATCAGCGCTCTACGCCAAAAAATAGTGGAATTACGAAGGCCACCCCATACTAGAAAAGGGGACCCCTACCCTAGATATGACCCAAGTGGTCTTAAGAGTCACCCTAAATCAACGGCCAGACTTTTACCAGTATGATAAATCTAAATGAAAAATACCTATACTCTGTTTTTTTCCATCTGTCCATCCGCCTGTGGTGGTTGCGCATGGTAACACTGCGCCCCGGGGTTTAAATAGTTACGCTATGTCTAAGTTTTAGGTAAATAAAAGGATATCTTGGTGTACATTTGCAACTGAAAAGTGTTTTAATAATTTACTATATGCGGATTACGCCGTTAACATTCGAAATATGATGTTATTTAAAGCCCGGGACGCAGTGTTACCATGCGCAAACACCACAGGCGGATGGACATATAAAAAAAAAACAAGAGTATAGTTTAATCATTCATACCTACTAGAAGGAATTGGGGGGATGCTGCAACTTGTGAGGATCTAAGGAACAAGTAGCTTATGTCATGTAAAATGAAACGGAGACCAAATTTTATTACACCGGTAAAAATTTGTGATGCCCTATTATCGCATGGAATATCCCTTAAAAAATATGAACATTCGTTTTCAATAATTCTGTGGTGGACCTAAGAATAATTTAAAATCCTGTAGGGAGGGTGGAAGCGGTAGTGCCGTCAGTGCTTCTTATGCCGTGCACCTCAAGTATTATTTAAGGGGAACTTCTGGTGAGTAGCCATTAAATTTCGTCGAATAAAACTTTTGATAAGCTAAAAAATGAGCCATTGCTCGAATCTGTATGTAATCCCATTATTTTACAATTTAATTTCAAATTAGCGCCGAGGTACTTCAATGAAGAGCGCCATTTGTCCAGGATTCTACTATGTTGCCATCTGGCGAATTAGTATCAATGACGTAGTGGCGTGGTCGCTTCACATTAACAAGAGCAGCGAAACACGCGTATAGAAGAATATTCGTCCTTGGTATTGTCCTCGTGTTTTAGGTCAATTGTCATTCAAATAGGTTCATTATGCCAACTTGTATGGCGTTTGGTTGTGCCAATACTTCTGGCAAGTGTCCAAAAGGCATATCATTCCACAGGATTCCGTCAAATAGAGAGAAATCAAGCCACTGGCTCATTGCTCTTCGAAGGGAGGATATATCAACATCAAAACCTTCAACCTACGACGCAAACTGTTGTCTGTTCGAACCATTTTTTGCCAAGAGATTTAAAAGATGACACTGGGAGCAGGTTATTTGTAATTTGTTTTGGGAACTTATTTCCCTCTGAACAGACCACGGTACCGACGAAAATAAGGGTGGCTATCTACCGCTATCTATACTAGGGTGCCTCCACTCATATGCATCTGGATTGAAATTTATTCTTGTCAATCACCATGTGCGTGGTGTGATGGGGTGAACGGCATTTATCTAAACGTGTGTGTGTGTGTGTGTGTGTGTCAGTGTGTGTGTGTCCATGAATTGATGAGGGCCTTCATTTATTCCCTTTTAACTAGTTCAATTGACGGGGTTTTAGAATTTAGGGCTGTATAGCTATGCCTAACTAGGCATACTTCAGGCTACTTCTTTATTTACAATTTTAATCATATATTTTCAGCTAACAAATACAACCAAAAAGGATATTATCTGAAGAAGCTGTGCCCTCGGAATATTTACGCTGTCTGCTAAAGAAAATTGGTTGTAAAAAATAAGAAAACGTCCCTTTCAAAAAACTTTTTTCAGGGGTACTTAAATAGAATGGAACAGCTAAAATGCAATCAGAAGTTCCCCTTTAAGAGGTTGCAACTAAAGCCCGGAATAACCTTAAGTATTACTTAAGGTTCTTTGCAGCGTCCTTCCGGGTTTTAGTTGCAACCTCTTTCATTCCTGCTACTGTACCTGTGTCAGTATTCTCTGTGATCTATCTTACTTACCATCCCCTTCTAATAATTTTGTAGTGGTCTGGTTTCAGTCACCATAAGGATAAATTTCAGCCTAAACTAAATCTCTTGTCCCACTAAGGGACAATAGAGGCAACCTGGTGAACTCATACTTGGAAAATGCAGTTATTGAATAAGTTTTTTACTAATGTATTCACAATTGAAGACACTACCTCAATACCAGAACTTGCTATTAAATATGAAGGGGCAGAACCATTGGACAATATAATATTTACAGAAGAGGACATTAAAAACAAAATACATATACTCAACAAGTTCAATCTCCTGGCCCGGATGGGATTTACTCAAGGTAAATTAAAGAGCTAAAACAGGAAATAGTTCCTCACCTATGTAAATTCTACAGGAAAAGTGCTGAACAAAGAAAGGCACCAAAACGATGGAAAGTAGGAAATGTGCCCCCAGTTTACAAAAAAGGTCCAAGAGAAGAGCCTGGAAATTATAGACCAATCTGCCTAACGTCGGTTCTTTGCAAGATTTTTGAGTCCATAATTGCAGATCAAATTGTGGATCACATAGATAGAAATAACTTGTTAAACACCCAACACAGTTTCCTACAAAACGGATACTGCCTACCAAACCTCTTGGAGTTTTTTCATAACATGCTTGGTATTTACGACAGTAGTGGAGCAATAGATATACTCTACTTAGATTTCCAAAAGGCCTTTCGCAAAGTTCCAAACAAGAAACTAATGACAAAAGTTAGAGCTTTAGGAATTTTAGGAGAAACAGCGGACTGGATCGAAGACTGGCTAACATATAGAAAACAGAGAGTCATAATAAATGGTGAAGAATCAGAATGGGCAGATGTAACAAGCGGAGTTCCTCAGGGTTCTGTCCTTAGCCCTCTCTTGTTTTTATTTACATTAATGACATTGATGTAGGCTTAACTAGCAGGATAGCCAAATTTGCAGATGACACCAAACTAGGTGTAAAAGCAGCAGACCCAGATGCAGTGGAAAATTTAAGAAATGACCTAATGAGAAAAGGAGAGTGGTTAAAAAAGGGCAAATGCCGTTTAACGTGGATAATTGTAAAGTGTTACAAATAGGAACAAACAACCCTCATTCCAGGTACATGCTGCTTGAGAATGATGTAAATAGTGTAAAACAAGAGGAGGACCTTGGAGTCATTATTACCAACTACTTAAAATCCACAAAACAAAACATAAAAGCTGAAAAGAAGGCACAGAAACTATTGGGATACATAAGGAGGCAGTTCAAATACAGAAACAAGAAAACGGTGCTGCAGCTCTACACATCATTAGTTAGACATCATCTTGAATATGCTGTACAGTTTTGGTCACCAACACTAAAAAAAAGACAATTAGATTAGAAGGGGTACAAGCAAGAGCCACAAAGTTAATTCCAGCAATCAGGCAAATAGGTTACCGAAGACGACTAGAGAGCCTAAACATGTATGACCTAGAAACTCGACGATTGCGAGGACAACTAATAGAAACATTTAAAATACTCAAAGGCATAACAAAAGTAGACAGTGACCTATTTACGTTGAACAATAACCAGACAAGAAATAATTGATGGAAACTAGAACTGAAGAGATACAAACATCCCACTGTGGGAACTTCTTTACATACAAGATATGTGACACAGGGAATAAACTGCCACCAGAAGTTGTAAACAGCAACAGTGTGGAAGAGTTTAAAAGAAGGCTATAAAAATAATTAGGACACTGTGAATGCACAGTAAAACCTGCTCCTACAGATAAGTGAGCAAACTGTCTCCTCGGATGGACTACCAAGTCTTTGAGACATCCTAATCCTTGTAACTCCTTGTAACTCCTCTTGTTACACCTGGCCATTGTAATCTCAGTTTCCTTTCAGCCTTGGCCTAAATTCTATATTCCATTCCATATTATCAACTTAAAAATACATTTTTGGCAGCTTAGTTTAGCGATGACTTAAGTTTTGAGATGAATCAACGAAAACAAATCATTCGATTCAGTTCCCCATCTACTTCGCTATTCAAATAAACCGCGTGAGTGTTATAATTACAGGTGAAAATCTTAATTAAGTTTGACGTGTCGTTTCATTATATTAACACATAATCCATTTTGTACTTCGAGTAGAAATCTGATTATTTTCTCTTTACATCCGAGCTGACTTTTTCGAATCATTTCACTCTTTAGAGATAATCGAGACACCGCTGACAATTTCACAGGAAATTCTTTATATTTTACTTTAATGTAGAGACCAAGAAACAAGAAATCTAATGTCCTTGAACAGTCCAGACCTGTTATGAAACCATTTGAATATAAAGGGAAAAAATAAGGCCCAATCCCAAAGGAAACGAATACTAATAGATTGGAAGATGATTGCACGAAACATGGAATATGGAAAAGCAATTAAAATTTCAAAGTTGGAATGGAATGGATAGGAATATAAAATTTTGTCCCTAGGCCAAATACTGAAAACTATGAGGTCATTCAGAGCTGAACCGGAAATTGGTAGTCGAAAGGTTTTGAAGGTATAACAGGAGGAAAACAAAAGAATGAAAGGGGTTGCAGCTAGGGTCCGAAGGGACGCTGCAAAGTAATGCCTACAGTGTACCACATGAGGTGCGAGTTCCGGTTCCGGCCGGAACCGGAACTTCTATTTTACATCTGAGCAGTAATCATAAGGCTTACATTTCTCCGCTCTAACTATTTGAGTTTATTTCTAATTTTCATGTTTTTAAAATTTTCATTTACATAATTTCATTACGAAAATATGAAGTGGTTAGTAATATACAGTAGTTTTCTTTCGAGTACTTTTATTTTAAAAGTTGCAGGATAAATTTTGTCGTTAACTAAATTTATAATGGATAAGAATTAAGATTTATTCTTTAGTTTATCAACCAGTGGTAGAAGTGCAGAAAATACGTTCCTTACCTACAATTATATACGGAAACTGAAATTTGACTGTACCAAATTTATAATTAATGCTATGCACTTTTTCTTCATATTTTCAACTATTTATAGGTGGAGAAAAAAAAAGTGTTCCTTTACTTCATTAATGTACCAAAGCATGATTGTACTAAACTAATTTGCATTTATTTATTTGCTAGGATCTGTGAGCTAGAACCGGGAAAGATTATGATGGAGTAAAAGGAGTTTTTCTCCTGTACGAGTTAGTACCGTAGGCGAGATTGCTTCTCCTCGTGTAAATTTTAGTGCAGAATATGTTTCTAGCTCCGGTTCCGGCCGAATCTTGATATACTAATGGATCCGGTGTATCCCTGTTATATATATATATATATATATATATATATATATATATATATATATATATATATATATATATATATATATATATGTATGTATGTAACTATACATATACATATATATATATATATAAATATATATATATATATATATATATATATATACACAAATATATGTATGTATTATGCATGTATGTATGTATGTATGTATGTGTTATATATTATATATATATATATCTATATATACACACAAATAATTATGTAATGTATGACTGTATGTGTGTGTGTATATATATTTAATATTCTATATAAATATATATAATAAATATTATAATAATTATATAATATAATATATATATATATATTCATATCATATAATATATATATATTTATATATTAATATATATATATATATTCATATATATATATATATCATATATATATGTATATATTATACATATATTTATATAATATATATATATGTGTGTGTGTGTGTGTGTGTGTGTGTGTGTGTGTATGTGTGTGTGTGAGTGTATATATATATATATATATATATATATAATACATCTCTCTCTCTCTCTCTCTCTCGTCTCTCTCTCTCTCTCTCTCTCTCTGCCTGGGAATCTGATTGGCGCATAATGCAACTTTACTTAAATTCCTCAAGGAAATTGGAAAAAATTGCTCAATGAAGATAACGCCTCAAGCAATTGTATTTATTCCTTCCTTCCAGATAGAATCACAGCACTGGGAGGTGGTAAAGAATTCCTTTGCTAGTTTAGTTACCTACGTAGATCAGCGTTTCTCAACCCGGGGTGCTAGCATCCCCAGGGGGTGCTGAAATCAATTGCAGGGGGTGCTGAGGAAAGTCACATATGTGGCGGTAAAATATCAGTGTTTCTGTAGTGAAGGATTACGTTTGGACAAATGTATTTTTAACGCCTTTTTTGAAATTCAATAAGTTTATGAGAAACTTAATCGCACATAAGCAACAACAAAAATCCCATTGATTAGTATTTTTTACTGAGTTTGTCATGATCTTTCCTTTGCACTTGTCTTTACCTTATCCTTATAGTAACTGGGTGTCAACCAATGGTAGGGGGTGCTGGACTGCGTAGGCCTGACCAAAATGGGTGCTGAGGTCGAAAAAGGTTAAGAAACGCTGACCTAGATGCATATCTATATCCATCTATCAGTCTATTGATCCACTGTATTATATAACAAAAGACGATCTCAGATATTGACACCTAAAATATGTAGACTTCTCCAAGTAAGTTTCGTATTTTCACAATGGCACAGTAAGCATTGTCTCACTGAACCGTCTTAACCCAGCCTGTGAATGGAATTGTGTAAGTGGTAATACGGTAACAAAAATTACTAACTTCTGCCTACCTTCTCTTTAATTCTACACTAGCGAAGATAGCACTTTGGCAACACACTGAGAATGAATATTGCAAGGGACACAGCAACTACTGAATGGTCCCAACGAGCTCATGGGCCACTGGCACTGCTAAATCTAAGGCATTTTGTTGATGTCAGTGACGTCACGATAGGCGGTTGCGGAATGCTGTATACAGCGCTTTCATGTAGCCAAAACTCGACAGATTTTTTTTAATCATCTGTAGCGAGTCCTTTAACTCGGTGCAAATGATTGAGGTGCAAGCTGTATTATCATAGCGAATTCAACTTGTTTATGAGACAATAACCGCATAGGTAAATACACGAAAAAAGCATATGTGGCATTCTCGCTATGTCACGGGTTGCGTCACGTTGAGTGCAACGACGTCTGGCAGCGGCACCGAGTTCTTGCACCACATGTTGGCTGCCACAAGTCGTGTTTATTCCTGCTCATGCATTCTATGTATTATACAGCATCGTTCTAGAACGTCCGAGAACATGGCAGAATATCATCAGGATACAAAGATCAAAACTGAGAGTTAAAACGATGGCGCAGAAGCAGGTTGAAACTTTATCATTAGTATAAGTCAAATCCATTAATCAAAGTTAGGAACATATGTCCTTTGTCGTAACCCAACAAAGTAAATTAATTAATACTATTGAAATCAACGCTTTCGAGTAAAGAAGCAGTATTTTTCCTATCTTGTTTTGAATATGGAATTTCATAACGCATATATTTTCTTATAAGTATCTCGTTCACAACTACGAATCAATACCGAGCCCTATGACTCACCAGATCGCCACAGTAAGGTTGTGACGTTTTATACAGAGTATTCCCGCAATTCAGGAAATCATTCATTTGCATTATTGTCTAATCTGCCATTGCACCATCACGGTTCACAAGATTAGTATTGCTGGTCTAATAAGATTATGTAGCTACAGCACAGTTTATTATATCTTAGTAAGCGCCTAGTGATATTTTATTTTTACACATTTGGTATGTTTCTTAGTAACACATAAAGTAGCCACCTATTGATATTCTGTATGTTCAAATGTTCCAATTCAGTTAATTAGTTCTAAATTTTTGATAGGTTCTAAGAAATTAAGGTCAGCCTAAAAACCTTAGAAATTGAAATTAGTTACAGGCATTACATCTTAGAACAAAAAGTACCGAATTAGATTTTTATTTTTTTTACTTTACACATTACCATTTTTTGTCCTCGTGCGTAGATAATTATTCTCCTATTGCTTTACATCGTTTTTATGTAATTTCTTTATCGTTCGACCTTATTTATTTTGTGTAAGCTCGCTTTCCATGACAAAAGACTTTCGAATAATTCATAAGGCTAAGAATGTTACCTCTCGATTAACCGTTATTACCTCTCAAATAGCAATGAAGTGCAAATATATATATATATATATATATATATATATATATATATATATATATATATATATATAATATATATATATATATATATATATATATAATATATATACAATTGTGTGTGTGTATGCGTGTGTGTGTGAGCGTGCGTGCCTGTTTGCGTAAAATTTTGTACGTCTATATCTTTAAACAGAGCAACAGTCCAGTGCACTGGAAAAATATCTTTTGGCGAAGCTCAAGCTGGTAATTTGGGAAGTAAGGTACCATTTCGGATTCGAGGTGAAGGATGAAACCCATTTCCCAAAACCTGACCTTCAACGATCCAAGTGTTCTTCAATTAAGCATTTATTACTTTCGGGCTTAGACCATGACGGTGGCATTATTTTCTTGGAACGATATTGGACCGATTCTCTCAAGGTCATCTGAGTGACGAAGGAATCAATATTCTCCTCAATGAAAAAAAAACGGAGTGTCAGATTAACAACTGTGACGGTTTCCAAGAACGTTGAATGCGAAAGATCAAAGACTGGGGAGGCAATTGCAGCCAACCAGTGGTCTCGTCCCTTAAATCGATTCGTGCCTTCAATTTTCAATCAAGAGAATATCATTTAAATCTACTTAAAGGTTCCAGTGGCTTAACCTTTCATGAATAGATAGATAGGTCGCTGTTCCTGAATTCGTAGTTCGTTCCCGAGAATTCTTTCATGAGAAAGGAGATTGAGAATGCGCGAAGGTTGAATGGTCTGGTCCTCTACCGTTTCCTCTTTATTCATTTCTTTGTTTTTCTTTATATCTGTCTCGGACTCATCATTCTTAGAGCCTCAGTAACAAAGGAAATTATATATATTTTATAAAGCCTATGTTACTCGATTTTGCTCTACACACGTTCTTTACCAAAGTAAAGAACGTGGTATCTAAATGTACAACCAAACAAGCGAACATCTTCTGATGCGCCATTCAGAAGAAATGTCTAGCAGAAGATCTAATTTAGCTGTCCGAAAGGGAATGTGCCCGTAGCGTCCTAAGGCTAAATAACAAATGCTTTGAAGGGCATAATGTAGTTACCAACGAAGACCCTAATGGAGGTTTTTGTTTTTTTTTTCTTCTTCGCTCTGCTAATGAAATTAGCGAGCCTTCGTTTCCTCCCGCGCCAGAAGGCTAATGGCTGGTTATCAAATCACTCCGACTCTTTTCAAATTGCATCGGATACCAGATTTGTCCAAAAGGCAAACCAAATCCCTCAGCTTCGGTTAATAGCTTCACACCTCCCTTTCTGTCCTGCTTCCGTGTCTCTAGGTTCTCCCGGATGGGAAAAAAATTGAGAGGAAAGTAATTATTCAATAACTCAGAAATCTATTATCCTTTATAATTTTCTGTCCCATTAATTATGATAATATATTGTGAGGATAATGTTTTGTATTAAGCTAGCTGCTGTATTCACATAAAAGGGGTATGCCTTTGTAGAGCCAAATAAGGTATGAAAATTCTGTAGAGTTATTAAATTATTCTAACGCGTCAAAATTGTGAAAAATCTGAAGTTTGCTGTCAACTCCGAAAAGTTGTAAAAAATTATGGGATATGAAAAAGAGGGGTTAAGGGCCCCTTAGAAACGGCTCTCGAATTTCGGATTTTAATTACAACCTTCCTTGTGAGGGTGGAGGAGTGGGGGGAGTCTATGGTAAAAATTTCGTAGCCCTAGCTTTCATAGCCTGGGCATGCATAACAGAAATTGTTTTGTATATATAAATGATCATTCTGTCATTTATCACAAACCTACTGTGTTATTTTGTTTCTTTTTTAATTTCTTAAATGATATTTTAAGATGCTTTTAAAGAACCTTTTAGAAGGCTGTAGAATAATTAAAAACACTTCTGCTTGCAGATAAAAATTGTATTTACGATTTTCATTATTAGATGTGAGACAATTATGACAAGATGCACATAAGGGCTTCGATTTTTTTTTTATCGACAATCATTCCTTTTCAGCCACCATTAAATATCAGTGCTAAAGAGTGCTCTGAAAAAATCATTTGTGAATGTTAGCCAAGCCATAACACAAAAATAAAAAGGAGTGATATTATTCCTAATTTCGAGATCATTGACCAAACTACTGATCCCCGATGTCTACGACTCCTGAAAGCCCTCCATATAGGAAAGCAGAAACCTAATTTGGATATTACCCAGGAAACGATTCTCCTCCCTACCGCCGGCCGAAGATCAGCAGTGAACGACCACCCGGCAAAATGCCGGAATATTCAGGAGCACCAGCAGGATGAATCCTTGCGACCATCAACGCGTGATCCCCAACTTCGTCCAAGACTGGCTCGACCAATCAGAAATCAGCTCTATGAATAGTGGCATGCAGACACCTTCCTATCACTTCTACTGCTGACCACCCAAGAAGATGACCTACAAGGAGGTCGAAACGTCACGACAAAAGCCACAGCTACAACAGCATTAATATCAGCTGAATACCAAGGACGACCCCGGCCTGACATTGACCTCGCTTAAGGAATGATACCAACACTGACGACGACCCCTGCTTGACCTGGACCTGAGATCAGCCATTCTAGTACACCAGTGCTGACAAGCATAATCCTGTGAGCCAGAGAAGCGAGTAATAAGAGAAATATAAATGGTAATATATAAGATTAATTTGCTAATTCTGCCATTTTATTCAGCAGAATTTGTTTAACAGAGAGTCTTCTTCCAAAATATACATTCTCAGGCTACATGACCGCACTGCCCAGCGAGAACCAGGCACTAGGAGCTTCACGAGGACCCTGCTGCAACAACAACTGTCTGCCAAGGAAAAAGAGAAGGCCACACTTGTCGAGGAGAAGAACATCCTATTAATATTATTATTATTAATTATTATTATTATTATTATTATTTTATTATTATTATTATTATTATATTATTTTGTATCACAGTCATCCTGTTTGACAGGGTGGTTTTTATAGTGGAGGTTCCGTGTTGCATCCTGCCCCCTCAAGAGTTTATCACTTTTCTCACTATGTGCGCTGTTGCTTCTAGACCAGTCTTCTGTATGGGACCTGGAGCCACTTCGCCATGTAGTTATTCCAGTTCCTTTTCAAGGATCTTGGGATCGTGCCTAGTGTTCATATGATTATGGGTACAATTTAGACTGCCCCATGATACTGCAACATCAGTGAGTGATACTTTCTCCTTGATTTTGTCAGTCAGTGTCATGTCTGGTCTATTGGCACATCGCCCTATCTGTTCTGATGCCATAGTCCCAGAGGATCTTTGAATGATCGTTTTCTATCACTCCCTCAGGTTGGTGTTCGTACCTCCTATTATTGCAAGTTAGCTGGTGTGTCTTACACAGGCTCCAGTGGAGGGAAGACACAGGCTCCAGTGGAGGGCTTTTGCTACTGAATCATGCCTCTTTTTGTACTAGTTCTGTGCATGCGCCGGACATTCACTTATGTGGCTTATGGTCTCGTTTTTCATAATGCACTTAATTTACTCATGTAATAGAATAAACGTGAATTGATCCGTTTAAATTCAAGTAAACAATAAAAATATCAATAAGAAGAAAAAAAATTGATAGACATTGCAAATGTCCTTCAGCAAGTCGAACACTGGGCCTGAAAACAAGATCGTGGAGGGCCAAGATAAAAATGCCGTGCCAAAATCCAAGTCTTGAATTACTGGTTGTCTGATTACCATCTTTTGTGTCAGTCATTGTGGAACTTGAGATAAACACAGCCGATACAAGCGCTAGTACTGAAGAAAACATTACCAAAAAGTAAAACTGCAGATACCGAACTCTCCTAAACTACCATTCCATACTGCTGTCAGTGCACCTCACGTAGTGCACTGTAGGCATTATTTGAGGGACTTCGCAGTATCCCTTCGGCTCCAAGCTGGATCCTCTTTCATTCCTTTTGCTGTTCCCCCGTTCATATTCTCTTTCTTCAATCTGACTTTCCACCAGCTACTAACAATTGATTTTTTGTGCAAATGGGAGTTTTCCTCCTGTTACATCTTTCAAACCTGCTCACTATCAATTCTCCATATAGCACTGAATGATCTTGTAGTTCCCAGTGTTTGGCCTTAGGCCTAAATTCTATATTCTATTCTATTTTCTGCCTTAAACTACCCGGAATGTTCTTTCAAGAACCCTGATATAAGAAACTGGAAAAAGACGAAAAGAAGCATAGAATTGCTCGTGAGTATCTACTTAAGCCGAAGAATCTGGTCAGAGAGGAGATTTATGAAAGGACAAAACAATTGTTTATATGCATAATGCAGAGTGAACAAGCCTCAAATCTGGGATCTTTTGCAGTCGTATAGTGAATTGTTTTAGCGTAGCATCAGAAATAAACTTGTAATTAATTTTCAATTTTAGTAGCCTTTATCGATTCTCATGGTATTTTACCAAAACGTAAAAAAAAATTAAGCTCTTTGTTACGAGTGCACTTTTGAATTGACTCACCATTGTACTCTTAACGCAGGTTGTTATTATTATTATTATTATTATTATTATTATTATTATTATTATTATTATTATTATTATTATTATTTATTTTTTTAAACATTATTATTAACAACTTCACAGCCTCTTTTAGAGGGGAAAGAGCGAGTCTTCAGATTCCAACACGAATTTTCCGAATACTTCCAGACAACATGACATTTCATGAATAAGAAATGGAAGCATGAAATGAAGGTTGGCATAGGATGAAGGAATATACGAAGAAATCTTTTGTCTAAATACATGTGTGTTTACGTCCAGAGAGATAGGCATGACGCTTGTGAATGATCGTGGACACACGAAAAGGTGCATCAAGAGAAATTGTGAAGAGCTCTTAGTTACATAATTTTAGGGGAAAATAAACAGCTCTCCTATAGAGGAGGACTATGCAGGAGCATTGTTCCATTATAGGAAAGGATATGTCCCACTATCCTATAATGGAGATTCTCATGAAATAATTTTCAAAATTTAAACATCACTTGTTCGTGAATTAAATCCACCCGGAGTATAGCACTCACTGATAGGTCACGGAGGCAAGAAGGAAACACATCTTAACCCACAGACCTGACAAACTTTAAGGTTGGAAAAAAACTTCAAAGGAAAGACAAAGATATGCAAATGCATGGATATCGATGAGAAAGAAGAAGAAGGGAGGGATTTGAACAGGAAATGGAAATAACCAGTGGAATTAGGCAAGGGTGCACAGGTTCAACATGATTATTCAAACTGATGACATATTTAATAATTATGAAATGAAAGAGGAAGGGGCAGGATTCAAAAATGAATTAATCAAGATAGGGACGATATTCTTTGCTGATGATGGGTTAGTGTTAGCAGGAAATATAGAAGATGCAAAGATAAATATCAAAATTGTAATAGACATAGGAATTAGATGTGGGCTAGAAATAAATTAAGAGAAAAGCAACATCATTATTTTCAATATGAGGGAAAAATCTGAAGAGATTGAGGATACAATAGTGTGGGCTAATATAACATATTTAGGATTAAAGATAAACGATATAGAAATTTATATAAGCTACAGAAAAAGGAAATGATGGACAAAGCACAAAGATTAGCCAACCTAACCTAATCGGTGATAGAGAAAAGTTGTAGCAAAGTACTTATAGGTCAAACGTACTGGAAATATATAGCTCTACCACCTATCTTATATGGAACTAATATAGTTACTTTAATAGACACAGAAATAAAAAAAATGGCAAAAAAATAGAGAATGAGGAGTTTATAGAAAAATATTAGGAGCTTGTAGAAGTACAGTAGTGCCACATAAAGGGGGAGATAGGAGCATCTTCCATGAAAAGAAGAATTATAAGTGGAAAGCTAAGTTATGTAGGTAATACTATAAATGGACGAAAAAAGTTATTGAAGAAAATAACTATAGATATGCAAGAAAAGGTAGGAAAATGGTGGAAAACAGTGGAAAAGTGCATGCAAGAAATTAAAATAAATTTAAGAAAACTGGAAGGAATATCCAAAACAGAAATGAAGGACAAAACCAAAATCTGGGACACAGTGAAGTGGAAAGAGGAGATGGAAAATGAAGTGACCATAAATATATATAAGAAGTGGAGTTTTAGAGTAAGAGCCAACTCATTACAGCTAGACATAATAAAGAGACACCAGAATGGAAACACCTTTTGTCCTTTTTGTGTAAATATAGAAGAGGATATATTACATTTTCTATCACATTGTTTTGCTTATAAGGAAAAACGAATTAGAATAATTGACTTTCAGCAACCATGAAGATAATGAAAGTGATATTATCGGAAACTTCCTATTTTAAGAAGAACTTGATGAAATAGAAAAAAAAAGACCTTCAATCAGATGTGGAAGAAAAGACAAAAAATGGCTATAAAGCTTAACAAATAAAAAATACCTCATACGACTAAGAGGCGCCGTTGTAAAGGCAAAGCCTCAACCCATAAACATCATGCTATCTACCTGGCAATCAGCTGCTTCATTACATGATTCATGCAGAAGCACTGGTTTTGAAACAATTATATGATATAATAGGTTATAATATTGGTAAATATAGCTATTAAAAAAGTACTGAGATACGCGAGGCGTATGGCTGACAACATTGCTCAATGAAAAACACACAGAAAGAAGATATATATATATATATATATATATATATATATATATATATATATATATATATATATATATATATATATATATGTGTGTGTGTGTGTGTGTGTGTGTGTGTGTGTATGAATAATTATCACATCACCGTCATTCATATAAATGTCCTTTAATATTTATTTCACTCTACCTCGGAATTGATATATTTTCATATATGTACCGAAGGGGAATTTTTTAGTTGATAATAATTTCGTCCTCCCCTCATGGGATCAAGCCACCGTCCAACGGACAGGCACGAAATCAGGACCGACATTGACGTTACCGATTCGGCTAACAGTGAGGCTATAAGTTTAAATCGATTCTGGTCTTACAAATCACCGTCGAACTCGGTTTTTTTCGTAATTAGAATCGATATGAAACCCCCTCTACCATGTTAGCTAATTCGAACATTTGACGCACGTAGCCATATTATGAATAATTATCACATCACCGTGATTCATATAAATCATTCAAGCTACAAATGTCCTTTAATATCTAATTCGCTCTACCTTGGAATTGATATATTTTCATTTATGTACCGAAGGGGAATTTTTAGTTGATAATATATAATGAGCTGATTTGATACAGTTTTGGATTACGACTTTCAGTGGTATTCTGAAGTCCAGTGAAGCCGTTCGAAGTAATGTGCAACAACGCAAGCCAACCGCCAAAGACATTAGTAGTTGGCGTGGCTTGGGTAGTTTAAAAGGAGTGCCTCGCATCTCTATATCCCGTCCTGATTGACCCTTGAGTCTATGGAGCCAGAATAACCAATCACCTCTGGCATAACGATGTCATATGAAGAGGGCATTTTAAACAGGCCGCCGATCGGTCAGATGAGTTCGTTACTGTCGCCCGTGCTGCACAGACTGGGTCAAGACAAGTGCTCTGCAATGGTTTTTTAAGATGCTTTTAAACAACCTTTAAGAAGGCTGTAGAATAAGGAAAAACACTTCTGCTTGGAGATAAAAATTGTATTTACGATTTTCATTATTAGAAATTAGAAAATTATGACCAGATGCACATAAGGAACAAACACACACACACACATACACACACATACACACACACACACACACACACATATATATATATATATATATATATATATATATATATATATATATATATATATATATATATATATATATATATATATAAGTACGCAATGCTTAATAATCTGTGTTGAACATACCGAAATGAAGATACATACAAACTAACATACACACATGACTTTTGAGGTCATGAGAACGAATAATGAATCAAGGCTTGATCTAGATTCTCATATGAGTCTGGTCACGTAGACCCAGCGAAATGATGAGGCATCTGTTTATAAGAAACATGATGATTCTGCATTTGCACAACATTCTGAGCGTACCTGTAATTTTAGGAGTTATTTCCTCCTTGACCTATTATACAGAGCATAACAATATTTTTATAATGGAAAAAAGATGCATTTCCATTTTTGTATGTAATTCTGTTACATATATACAGTAGGATTCCCGCAAGAATTTCAGTCCCACAACACCTGCCCGATGATGTCCTTTTGGGTTTAAGGACGAAACGTTGCAAGAGGAAGAGAGAGAGAGAGAGAGAGAGAGAGAGAGAGAGAGAGATGCTCCGGAGCAAGAGGAATCCAGAATGAGTTATTTGGTATCTTTTGTCGACTTTGCTTAAGATCCAGTTTGTACCGCATTTTGTATAATGTATTCAATTTGACAAATACCACGTTTTTTTTACATGAATCACGCATTTGGCGTTTTAATAGCCAATTTGAGTACAAAAGAAAAGTCAGTAATAAGTAGAATAGAGAAACTTCTTTACTAAATAAATGTGGCTGAAATAGCCATTATTTTCAATAACATTAATAATAATTTGAATCACTCATCCATTACGAAATTTACATATCCTTTCATTTGCCACAACGAGAAATCCTTATCTATGATTGTGACTTGTAGTGCTCAATTAACATTACTAGTAATAAACCAGCATTAGTGCTTTGCGATTTAACAAATATGCTACTTATACTATTAAAACTAGCAAGGAAAGCGAATCCCTTAAATGAAAACGGTGCTGATATTTATGAGATCTATACTAGGAAGCCATTAAAAAATGTGAACAAAATATCTCAACCTGGCATGAAAGCACATCCGCAGTGACAGACAGGCAGACAGACAGACAGACAGACAGACAGAGAGAAATGGATGACATAAGGACAAAGCTTGAAATTTACCTTCCTTTGCCTCCCAAGAAGTGAGAAAGATGAGGAAATAATACACAAGGAGGACACAAGATACTGCAATTTATAACCCCGTCTGTCACCGACCTTCGTCTCTTGGCTGACACTACCTGCCCATTCCCCCCATTCCGCGGGAAAGGTACTCCCTGCCTACTTGGTCATGAATCTAGCCTTAAAAGTCACACTTGAGGAGAAGTTGCTGCATATTTCCCGTTCGTTTATATTTGGGTCTCCTCTCTTTTCTTCTCAGAGGCTAACTTTTGAGTGTATTCAGGTTTTTAATATTTCGGAGGCTCGTAAAGTCCTTTTGGCAGTGTAATGATAAAGATGTGTTGAAGATATATGAGTTTTTTTCATAAACAATGACTGCATAGTAACCATCTCAGCTAATAAAAAAAAGAAAAAAAAACTCTGTGATACTGTACTGTGAATGAATCAATGCCTCTGTCAAGCGATGATATTATGGTGTGAGTGCAAGTTCTGGTCCAACAGGCCATTTTTGACATGACCCCCTAATGTTTATTTTCTTTTTCCATATGATTCTTATTATTCAAGTTCCAAGTGATACATTTTTGGCGAATATGTTACTCCCACTCTTGAGCATTCCGAGAAATTCAAAATGGCGGCCGCAATGGCTGCCGACCATGTGTACTTAGCAACAAAATCGCTTAGAAAGATTATATTGGTGTCTAAACCTAGGTTTTCAGTTATGAGGAATCCAATGGAACCAAAATGAATAGCACAGATTCACCTTTTATGTGCAATCTGCCATAAGGTTTTCATTTACTTGTGGAGATTTTACATCTTTCTGGCAAAAAGATATATATATATATATATATATATATATATATATATATATATATATATATATATATATATATATAGCTTTATCTTTCTAAGAGATTGATCTGTAAAATGGTGGATTTTCAATGTATCTTAGCTCTAAATACAACCTGTCAGATTATATATAGCCCTATTTATTTTCAGATACTTGTCGATCATAAGCGTAGGATCAATGGAGAAGAAAGAAGCTCATGATTGAGTTCAGGTTTGCAGAATATTGTGAAAAAAAAAGCCAGGAAATGATCGCATATTGTCTACCATTATAGCAAGTTTGGTATAAGGAAGCCATTTACATTTAGAAAGGCAAAATCTTTTACAAGAAGACCTTAATCTTGTAGTATTTCATCACAAAAATTGTCTCACGTTATGTCACTGTAACAAACAATCTAAAGAGCCCAAGCAATTCAGATGAAAATGAAGGTACATCTATACCTACCAAATGTATAGGCCATTCTGTTACTGTGGATTTTAGCTTCAGGGGACTCTGTCTTTAGTGTGGTCATATATGCAAAAATAATAATCCTAAGCGTTGGAGACCAACATATATGTTCCGTGCAATTATATATGAAAGGAAAGGTTGGGTATATCTAAGTTTAACCAGACCACTGAGCTGATTGACAGCTCTCCTAGGGCTGGCCCGAGGGATTAGATCATTTTACGTGGCTAAGAACCAATTGGTTACTTACCAAAGGGAACTACAGCTAATTGTGGGATCCGAACCACATCGAGAATTGAATTTCTATCACCAGAAATAATTCCTCTAGTTTCGTGTTGACGGAGTGGGGAATCGAACCCGTACCCTGAGATCAGTAGTCGAGCGAGTAACCAACTCGTCCAACGAGGAACTTGAAAGGAAATGGTAAGTTCCATTGCCAGTCAAGGTCTTAATAACTGGGAAATGTGATGAAAGAAAAGATAACATAGCTCGCAACGTCCGTATTCGTCTCGGAGGTGCAGCAGGCGATCTCCATGCAGCAAAAGCTAGATATCATGTAGACTGCAGGCAGAGATTTCACAAGCGAAGCAGAGGCTTAGAGCATCCTTTCCCAACGTTTTTGCACTCGCGACCCGTAGTGTCAGCATAGGTTTCAACAGCTATCCAGCCCAGCCAGTGGGATGCCTGATGCTGCATTTGAGCAGCAAGCTTTGAAATTCGTGGCCGAGCGTTTGTTAGAGCCAGTCTCATGTCATCTCCAACATCCAGTCTGTTCCTATTTTTCGTTTTTATATTGACAAGAGTTGAAAATCCCGTCTCACACAAGTACGTAGAAGCAAATGGAATAAGGACACGTAAGGCTATCATGCTGATTTTGGAGTATGACTGATACATAGCACACAAGAACTTCGTCACCGATTTCACCTTGAATACATCTTGGATCTCATCTGGGATCCTGGATACATCAAGTGCATTACAAAATGGGTTCCTTACAAGGGCCTCCTGTTCCTCTGATAGCTCAATCAAGATTCTTAGAACAATTCTTTTTTAACATAGTGTGCATGGATAGATGCTGCTTGTCATATAAATTTCATCAAAATAGCTCCTTAAATGTTGAAGAAAATGAATAATCGTCTGGCGATTTTACTCTTAAAATTACTTAAATGACATTAAAACTATGAGGAGATTATCAATTTCCTTTGGCCCACTGATAGTTGAGATCCAGAAGTACCTACGTCGGATAAATTTCAAGATAAGTCCTCGTGTTTTACACACACACACACACACAAATACACGGCACGCGGTACAGCACTACGAGTAACTGAACATACATGCTTACGCACAGCTAAACAGACACTCAAGCATACGTACATGCGCATACACTCACATACTCACTAGTACAGATACATACATACACTTGCAGACACACATACACATTCACACAGGCAATCACTCACAGGCACGCATCCAGACACCCTCAATGTCACCTGATGACACTGAACCGCTGTATCACTCGTTTTTTTGCAGTGAAACAAAACAAAAAAATATGTAAGAGCATAAAAAATTTAATTCATGATTTGAAATTATTATTATCCCAAGCCACTTCTAGCAAGGTTACGCGACACCCCTGCCAAGGCTTCGCGATCCCCCAGGTGGTCGCGACCCACCGGTTGGGAACCCCTGGTTTAGAGGGATGCAGTAATGCAAAAGCATCTGAATGCACGAACAAAGGAACTGATGGAGCCCTCAAAAAGTTTATTAAAGAGGTGGCCCGAATTGGAAGCAAATATAGCTACAGTATAACAATTATCTAGAGTATAATGGCAGCTCTAACCTTGGTCGTTCTGAGTTGCTTAATCATATTTCTGCAAATGTCAATGACAATGCAACAGCCACATTGAAGATGACCATAAGTATAGATGAGGATGATGAATTACATACAGCTTTTCAACAGGTAGCTAAAGCTGTCATCCAAGATTTGTTCTGGTTACAGAACAAGTCTTATGCTTACAAGAAACAAAATTCAAAATCAGTTGAAAAAGAAGCTGTCTCAGTCTTTGAAAGCTTCTCGCCAAAGTTTCACCATAACTGAATAAGGATTATCTGACTTTTATTCTCATCGGAAGTATGATCTCTTGTTATACATAAAAAAAGCATCCAATTCCACTGCGAATTCCTCTTGTTTTGCTCTTTAAGAACGACAAGAAAATTTTTAATTATTTGACAGGTTATTTTGTAACTTGCAACGACGATGAAATGCGACGCTTCTGGAAATCAGGAGCAATTGATGCTGTCACTGAAGTACAAAAGACTTACTTGTCCCGGTAAGCTTTTGGGTTGCCCTCTCCACAGAGTAGAAGTCACAGAGCCCTCATTTGGCTATGGTGATATGAAACTTGGGCGAGAAGCTTTAAAAGTCTGACACAGCTTCTTTTTCAACTGATTTTGAAATTCGTTTCTTGTAGGCGTACCAAGTCTGGTCCTATAACTGGAACAAATCTTTTATTATACCTTTAGCTACTTTTTGAAGAGCCATATATGATTCTTCATCATCCTCACATATACTTTTGGTCATCTTGAATATGGCCGTTGCATTGTCCTGGAACATCACTATCTTGGAAAATTCTTTAGCTGGAAAGATTACAAGGTATTTGACATTTACAGAAATATGATTAAGCAACTCAAAACGACCCAGAACGACCACTATTTGAGCTGCCATCATAATCCAGATACTTGTATTACAATACGACTGATGTCCATATTTGCTTCAGATTCTAGGCCGCCTCCTTAATGAACTTTTTGAGGGCTTCATCACTTCCTTTGTTCGTTCACTCAGATGCTATCGCATTACTATGTCCCTCTAAACCTCTGCTTCTCTTGTGAAATCTCTGCCTGCAGTCTACATGATACCTAGTTTCTGCTGCATGGAGATCGCCTACTGCATCTTCCAGACGAGTACAGACGTTGTCAGGTAAGTTATCTTTTCTTAAATCCCATTTCCTCATAATAAAGTCCTTGACTGGCATGAAACTTCATCTTTCCCGTTATATTTAATTGCACGAAACATACAAGCTGGTCTCCAATGCTTAGGATTTTTTTTCTTTGCATATCTGACCAAAATAAACTGTATTCCTTGAAGCTAAAATCCGTTTCTGTTTGGTAGGTATAGAAGTACCTTCATTTTCATTTGATGTGCTTGGCCTCGTTGGAAACTTAGATGCAGCAACGTAACGTGATACCATTTTTTTTATTAAAATACTACAACATTAGAGTCTTCTTTTAAAAGATGTTGCAGTTCTAAATGTAAATGGTCTTTAAGGATAGACAATATGCGATCAATGCCTGTCTTGCTTTCTTGTTTTTTTTTTTACAATCCTCTGCATAGCAGAACTAAAACATACACCGAAGTATTTTCGTCTGCTTTACTACTATTTTTGATGCTCGACTGCTATCTTAAAATAAACTGGAATATATTAGTTAACAGATTATATTTAGAAAAGAAACATTGAAGACTCAACCGTTTTGCAGGTCAGTCTGCTAGTCAGAAAAAGGTACACACGCGCGCACGCACACACTCACACACACACACACACACTATATATGCACGCACACACATACACACACACACACACACACACACACACATATATATATATATATATATATAATATATATATAAATATATATACATATATATATACATGAAGTGTTAGTTAGGCAAAATAGCGTAGATATAAAGAGAGAGAAGAGAGAGAGAGAGAGATCCACTGATGGACAGAGAGAGAGAGAGAGAGAGAGAGAGAGAGAGAGAGAAGCATGAAGCAACGCATGTGTTTATCGAACTATAACCCAAATAAGTAGAGGTATTTAGCAGCCTAGCGGCAATAAAAAAATTGCATTTACATACTTTACGATAAAGCTCCGAAATAACCTTTCACCTCCCGGCGAAAACTATACACTTCCGGTGAAGTTTTCACCACCCGACGAAAACTATGCACTTCAGGTGAAGTCGTTAATCATGCGTAAAGAAAGAGGTACTAACATTAATTACCGCCCAAACAGGGTGGTACTATAGACATCATCATTAATCACCCACCAATCAGGAAGACCAGAAGGCATCAACAGAAAAAGACAGCTTACTATTGAAGAGAGGCTGTTAGAAAAAGTAGACAAGCAGAGAACGAGACAGAAGCAAATGAAGTAAGAAAAACTTCATTGTGTCTTTCTAGCATCCTGAGGCTTTAAAGAAATTCTACAAGAATCCAGAGTATCCAGAGAATCTTCAATCTTCAGTACAATAAATAAAAAAAAGACTACAATACACTGGCGGCCTACAAATAAATAAAAAGGACGAAGAAAAAAAGTCCATTACATTTTGTGGCAGCGGTTGAATCCCAAGAAAAGCATAAACAATTGAAGGCGAATCATAATAAGTGAAAAGCGAATCATGACAGACGGCAAGAACATCGACAAGAAAACATTCCCACTAACAAACATCAACATTTACACAATCTGAAAACATAGCAGCGGTTAGTGAAATAGAATTTACAAACATTATCGCTTAAGAAACCCCACGGCAAAGAAAAATATTCCCCGAAAAAATAACAAAACAAAGCTCAAGAATAACAGTAAACATGAAACAGCAAACATAGTAGCATAAACAGTGGCGACACACACAGGCAGATCTCTATACAAAATCTGCTAAAACGGATGAGTACATTTCACATGTACGACAACAATTCCCATTAAAATCATCATTACTGAAGACGAATACCAGATGGTCGACGGTGTTATCAAACAATCGAACCCGAGAAGTACAACAAAAAGAGAGGAAGGATAGCTGTAGTCAAGATTAATAAAAGGCGTAAGCACGAAGAAGTCGTATCTTGCGGCACGTCTACAGCGAACTACTGTGCTGGTCGCGGAAGGAGAAAAGAGAAGAATTAAGAGAAACAGTGATGATAAACCACACAAAAGTAAGTCTTGTTGTCCAAATGATATATAATTCAAGACATGCCTCAAACTAACTAAATCATCTTCTTCATCACCGAAATCATCCTTCTTTCCTATGGTGATATTAGTTCTTTTTTAAGTTTTTTACTCCCTTGTTTATCAATTCTTCAATATCTTCAAAATAACAGGAAAAAATGGAATCCAAACCAGAAAGGAAGACAGAATCAATCAAGTAATGGTCCACCGGTAAGATATAATAACGTCAATATTCAAATAAGAATTATTTAAAGCCAGTGAATAATCAAACTGAAGGAGCTAGACCAAAAAAGAAAATGTGAAAACTGCGGATATACTACTCATTCCACTAATGAAAGCAGAAAGCCTAGAATCTATGCAGTTTGTAAAAAGGTCGGGCATTTAACTAAAAACTCTTGGTTCAATACTAAGGAAGCCAATAGGGAGATTGTCAATATTAGTAACAGTCACCCAATTACAAATGCATCATTAAGTTAGTGACAATTAACCACTTTACAGAAAAGGGAAAGTAAATCCCTTCAGGGTGATGACAGAGAAAAAGAAGAAACAGTTACAATGGGAAATGAAGGTTCGTCAGTATTTTCCTATTTACATAGCAAAGAAGTAGTATTTTCCATGAAATAAGAAGATTTAGGCAGAAATAACATTAACCAGATATATAGGCATTAGAGAAACTCAGATTCAGGGTCAAAGTAGAGTACTAAAAGGAATAGCAGGAAAACAGATTAAATGTCTGAGGAATGTGAAACCAGAAATAGATATTTTGTCACAGACGTATTGAAAGGTATTTAGTTTTCGAGAAAAATTTTGTTCCCGCACAAGTATTGTTCTCATTAAATTTAATGAGAAGATGTGGAATAATAATAGATAGTAGTGAAGGAAAGAGTAGCCTGAAACACGATAATGAAGAAAAGTCTCACCCAAATCTGATCAATTTGTCTGAGACAGTTTCGACAAGAGAGTCGCCTACGGGAAAAGCAGATAAGTAACAAGAACAAACAAGATAAAGTGAAAACAGATAAGAAAAAGAAATTCCCAGTTAGAGAATAATGAATTGCTACCATGTGCACATACAGATGATATATACTCAGATATAAAGAATTACTCAGATACAAATAATTGTGATGACCAAAACACAGAATCTAACAAACATCAAGGTGCCTATACCTATAGTAATGTAGTAATGAGTTGTGAAAGTGAAGGAAAAGTATTAAAATTAAATATTGCTCTTGAATAAAATAATTAAATCAGATATAAATAGTATAGCAGAAGTAACAGAAGAAACCACTGGAGATGCGAACTTTGCTATTTTTCAGACATAAAAGAAAAAGACGATATATGTTGCGTTGGCGCAGCTGATGATAATAAAGTACAATTTATACTTAATAGAGGAGTAACTTTGTTTCCAAAATGTTCAACAGAAATTTATTTGCGATCAAAGGAGGATGTAAAAGATAAAGATATTCTATTATTCTTCTTCTTCTTCTTCTTCTTCCCAGCTTGTTCCCATTTTTATATGGGGTCGCCGTTTCGGATGAGCTGTTTCCATCTATTTCTATCTTGTGCTTCTGCCTCATCAATTCCCTTCTCATTTAAGTCTCCTCTCACACAGTCCTTCCATCTCTTTCTTGGTCTCCCTCTTTTTCTTCTTCCTTGCACCTCCACCCCCATAGTATGTCTCCCAGCGTGGTCCTCATCTCTCCTCAACAGGTGTCCATACCATCTCAGCCTCCCCTCCTGCACTTTCTTTGATACTTCCACCACCTTAGTTGACCCCCTTATGTAGTCATTTCTGATCCTATCCACTCTTGTTACCCCAGACATCCACCTAAGCATTCTCATTTCTGCCACATCCATCTTCTTCTGCTCTGCTTTTCTCATGCTTGCTGTTTCCGTACCATACAGCATTGCTGTTCTTACCACCGTCTTGTGAAATTTTCCTTTTAACCTAAGCGGCACTCTTTTGTCACAAAGAACTCCCGAGGCCGCTCTCCAGTTGTTCCAGCCTGCCTGTACCCGATGTTTTACTTCTTCTTCCATACTTCCTCCAGCGTTAACAAAAGATCCCAAATACTTAAACTTATCAACTCTCCTTATTTGCTCTCCACCAAGCTGAATACTTTCTCTATCATCCCCCTCAGTGGTGGTACACATATATTCTGTCTTGGATCTACTTATTCTCATTCCTCTGTCCTCCAGTACTTGTCTCCATCTTTCCAATTTCACTTCCAGATCTTCCCTGCTCTCTGCACACAGAACAATATCATCCGCATACAATATGTTCCATGGTACTGTCTCCCTTACTTCCTCTATTATAACATCCATCACTATGTTAAAGATAAATGGGCTCAGAGCCGACCCCTGGTGTAATCCTACTCTCACCTCAAAACCTTCTGTCTCCCCAACACTGCTCCTCACTCTGGTAAATACATTCCGGTACATCTCTTGTATCAATCGCACATACTTCTCTGGCACCATCTTCTCCCTCAGGCTCCTCCATACCTCTTGTCTCGGGACTCGGTCATAAGCCTTTTCAAGGTCAATGAAATACCATATGTAGGTCCCTTTGTCTTTCCCCGAATTTCTCCATTATTTGCCTCAGACAAAATATACCATCTGTTGTTCCCCTTCCCTTCATAAATCCCATCTGCTCTTTACCTATTTGTACTTCTTCTCTCAGTCTAGCATCTATCATCCTCTCCAGTATCTTCAAAGCGTGGGACATCAATTTAATGCCCCTATAATAAAGATATTCTATAATAAAGATATTCTATTATTGAATGGAGAAATTGCCAGACTTTGTCAGAATGGATAATTCACTAGCCCCCATGAATGGTGATAACTACGAAGTCTATGTCCAAAACTATTTAGATAACTGACTAACACTATACGCAGGCATTGCCTTTTGCATAGGAATCCCTAATAACAATCCTTTACTAACAGTAGAAGAAAAAGCATTTTTCTCTATAAATGGCAAAAACTCTAAAAATAAATCAGGAAGTGAATAAAACAGATTTTCCAGAAAATAGAAACAAGTTAATTCAGGTGCTAGAGAAATACAGAAATGTAATAGCTTTTGAAGGAGATAAACTAGGAAGAACACAAGTTGTACAACAGAATTTTGTTACATGATAGAGCCAAGCCATTTTTTATTCCTAATTAAGTATTACCAATATGCCAGAGACACATAGTTGACAATTTGATAGAGGCAATGAAAAGAAATGGATTAGTAATTCCTTCTAAATCTCCATATAATTCCCCAATCTTACTTGTTCCAAAGAAGGATGATAATTGGAGACTTGTAACAGACTATAGAAAGTTGAACTCGAACACAGTTCCAGATCGGATGCCGATGCCGGTAATTCAAATATGTTAGCTCAGTTAGGAGGGGCCAAAATATTTCCATCCTTAGATTTGTTTAGCGGATATTGGCAAGTACCTCTCGATGAAGAATCAAAACAATTCACAGCCTTCAGCACTCATAAAGAACATTTACAGTTCGAAGTAATGCCATTTGGACTCACATCAGGCCCATTAACAGTTGTCAGATTAATGTTACAAATTCTAGGAGATATATAAAATGTTGCGGTATACTTGGACGATGTTATCATTTTGAGCAAAGACTTAGAAAGCCACTTCAGAACATTAGAAATGGTCCTAGAGAGATTAAAAATTGCAGGACTAAAAATAAAGAAATGTCAATTACTGATGAAATCATTAGCATACTTTTGTAATGTAATTAGTGAAGACGGACTGTGCATGCAGGTTGGTAAAATAAAGGCAATAATTGATTATCCACCTCCCACTAACTTGAAAGTATTAAAAACGTTCCCAGGTATCGTAGGTTATTGTAGACCTTTTTTTAAAGGCTTTGACAGAACTAACCAATAAGGATGTTAAATATGAATGGAAGGATGAGCAAGAAACACAGCCTTTCAAACACTAAACAGTAAAGTGAACAGAAACCCTGTTTTTGTTTACCCAGATTTTTCCAAAGACTTTTATTTGACTTGTGATGCCTCAAGCACAGGGCTAGGAGCTGTATTGTTACAAAAGCCCAAAACTAGGACGATGGCAGTATATTATGCTAGTAGAGTTTTAAACCAAGCAGAATGACATTATAGTACCACTGAAAGAGTGTCTAGCTTTATAATGGGGTTTAAAGAAGTTTAGACATATACTTTTTGAAAATAAAGTTAATGTGCTTACTGATCACAAACCCATTTGTGACTCATTTCAAAAGAGAACCTTCGCCAATAACATGAAATTCAATAGATGGTTCATTAGTGTATTTGAATCCGTCCCAGAATTCAGATATATTCCAAGAAAATTTAACACCTTGACAGATGCATTATCCTGATCTAAAGAAGAAACAGAAAAATACATTACAACTAATACCTTTTGTTTTAGTTGTCAAATAGTAGATTTAAAATAAGAAAGAGTAAAAAGAAATACAACAAGAAAGAGATGCAGAAATCAGACAAATAGTTGGACAAATATTACTAGATGAATCCTTAAAACCTGGTTTTCAATTAATAATAAATGGTTTTTTGTATAAAAAGGCGACAGAGAAAAATGGTTGTTCTCGATTATACACTAACCAGAAAAGTTTTAGAACTAACACACTCAGATAAGTTAGCAGGACATCCAGGAATTAAAAAGACAAGAATCATACCCAGAAATTATTTTTAGCCAAATTATAGTGAAGGTGCCAGGAACTTTGTACAAAACTGTAGTTTGTAATCCACATAAGGGTAACGTAAATCTTAAAGCTCCACTTGAAAAACTATCCATCAGAATTAAATCCATTCCGAGTAGTAACTATGGACTTTTTAGGTCCATTTCCCAGTATTATTAGAAGAAATAAGCAAATATTAGTCTTCTTAGAATTATCTAACACGATATGTAGAAATAATACCAGTAAGAAACAGAGATGTAGCTACAGTGGCAGAAGCTCTTAAATCTAGAATTATCACAAGACATTCATGCTGAATTTACTAGTGATCTTTGAAAGAAAATATGTGAATTTTATGAAATACAAAAATTTCAAATAACAGCTTATAAACCAAGTTCTAATGGAGCATTGGAAAGAACTAATCGTAAAATAAAGGATATCTTCAAAACTTAGTGAGTCCACAGACAGAAGATTAGGACTTAGTACTAGAAGGCGTACAATTCACGTTGAATAATACTGTAAATGAGACGATAGGAGAATCTCCACATTATTTGCTATACGGTTATCAAAAGGAAATACCTAACACATTATTAGACGATGCAGCACCACCTAGACATACTTATAACTGTGATGATTATATTGCATGGAAAACCAGACGTACTTACAAGACAATTATGAAAACAAGGGCTAAACTAAAAGAGGTCCATGAGACTCATGCCAAATATTATAATAAAAATGCCATCAAACCAGACATTACAGTGAGTACCCAAATATATTTGGGGAATCTCATTCAAAAAGGACAAAATGTAAAGGTCTCTCCTAAGTTCACTGAGCCGTATAGAATTGTAGAATTGCTGAAATTAAACAAATATAGAGCAATTACTGAAAGTGATTTAAAAGAAAATGTAGTCCACTGGAATCATATAAAAATCGTAAAGGCAGACCCATGGTCCACTGAATTTGTAGATATCATAAGACAGAAAAAAGCTGTAGAAGATAATAAAACTATGGTCAATAAGAGATATAGTCTCCGAAACCGACGGAGTAAGATATAGATAAATATATATAACAGAAAAAAAGTGACAGAGTGGTGTTGGACTGAAAATATTATAGACATAAAACACTTAGTGAAACTTATATAAAGAAAATCTAATAAAAGTCTGTCCTTAAAGATCCAAAATGCGACTCATCATAACCTTAGTTATAATTGGACTCATCTCATCAGAGGTGGAGATAATAAAAGGATCATTGTTAAAAAGACATGGAAAAGTCAAAATGATTAGAGACATAGGGATCATAACTATCGACATAACAACACAATTAAACAGTGAAGAAACACTAACAAAACTTCAAACGGATATAAAGTTCAATAATACAGAAGGGTGATAATAATGGTGATATACATTAATTAGAAAAATTAAACACATACATAGAAAGTACAGTAAATAAGGGGTCAAAGAGATCCCTATTACCCTTCATTGGAACTGCTTTGCACACATTATTTGGAGTTGCCACTGAAGCAAATGTAGAACTGGAAAAATGAGCAGCAGAAAGAGGCACAGTGACAAATGAAGTGATTGCCTCACACACTCAGAATGTAGAACAAATAGAAAAACTGATGAAAATTTTTTATAAATCAAGTCAATCAGAATGTAATAAAAGAACTAAACAAATTGGAAAACACACAGTTCTTAAAAACATTCGCACTAGAAAGTGAAGTGATATTGCAAGAAAATAAGAACACATTAAATGCCATTTTGCTTGCTTATAAAGATATTTTGTGCCCACCACTAATCACTCCTAAAGAGTTAGAAGATATTATTTAATTTAGTGTTGTAGAGAAACATTTTAAACCACTTGTGAAAGATGTATTCATGTATTACAATTTACTAGGTGCCAAAGTGATTTATGATAAAATTATTTCAACTGTGCCTTTTAATACTAGAATCACAAACATATTAGTCACTTTGTACCTATATCCTATGATAATTAACAATCAAATAATCATTTAAAAAGGTGACATCATACATTTTGCATTGGAAGAGCACCATCTAATGTTGTCATTCTTCACTAATAAATAATATAAAGAGTGCATTATGTTACAACCAGAGACATTTATATGTAACTTTGATAGTTTGTATGAAAATACTGATTCATATCCATGTATTGAAGAAATGGTAATTTTTCAAAATCAAGAAAATGATGTCTGTTCAATCACAGACTATGATAAAACTTGTCCAGCACTGATAATTGATCAAGAAATTTTTATATTTTCTCTAAATAATGTTGTAGCTAAAATCAAATGTAATAATGTAACAAGAGAAATAACGTTTAAAATGTTAAATCTTTTACAACATCATGTCAACTGATAATAGCTAACCACTTGTATTATGAACCTAATGTTTTCATAACATATAAATTCAACAAACATGTGCCATTTAAAAATTACTCATATAAGATAACAGAATTCAAATTGTCTCAATTAGAATTAAAGAAACTTGAAAATTTGAAATATGTTGACGAATACTTCTACTACAAGGAAAATGTATCCCCAATTTCATCATTAGTAAATCTAGCGGTAATAGTGGCAGCTGTTATTTTGTTTATCATAATATTAAGAAAATTGATTACTAATGAATAAAAGGGATACTGCCCGAAATTACAAGAAATGAACCATGACTGACAATTTATGTTAACTTTTTTTACTTAATAATAATTTGTGATAATTTCATATGTTAATTTTTTTCTCCTCCATCATTGCGGGAAGATTTATTTTAGTATTGTGTCCATTGTTACCAATGGTTGCCAATTTACTTATTATTATATCCATTGTTATTTTGTATAGTAGAACATTGAGGACACTTGGTGGTGGTCGAGTAATGTTAGTTAGGGAAAATAGCATAGATCTGAAAAGAGAGATCCACTGATAGACAGATGGATAGACAGAGAGAGAGAGATAGAGAGAGAGAGAGAGAGAGAGAGAGAAAAGCATTAAGCAACGCATGTGTTTATCAAACTATAACCCAAATAAGCAGAGGTATTTAGCAGCCTAGCGGAAATTGAAAATTGCATTTTCCTACTTTACGATAAATCTCCGAAATAACCTTTCACCTCCCGGCGAAAACTATACACTTTCGGTGAAGTCGTTAATCACACGCAACAGAGGAGGTGTTAAAATTTATTACCTGCCCAAGAATGGTGGTACTAATCACCCACCAATCAGAAAGACCAGAAGGCGACAACAGAAAAAGACAGCCTACTACTGAAGGAAGGACTTCTTTGAAGAGAGGCCTACAGAAGAAGCAGACAAGCAAACAACGAGAGAGAAGCAAATTAGCAACGACATGGTGAGGTTGTGTGCCTTACCAGCCGTGAGGAAGAAAAGCTTCAAACATAGACACGTCGTCATATTACAACACCTCACTACGAACTGAACTTGCATGTCAATGACTGTTTAATTTATTTTGTGTGAATGAAGTAAGAAAAACTTCAATGTGTTTTTCTAGCATCCTGAGACTTTAAAGAAATTCTACAAGAATCCAGAGTATCCAGAGAATCTACGATCTACAATGTATTAAATATAAAAAGACTAGAGTATACTGGTGGCCTACAAATAAATAAAGGAGACGAAGAAAAAAAAAGTCCATTGCATATATATATCTTTTTGCAAGAATTATGTAAAATCTGCACAGATAAATTGTCGAAGTATTGTCTTCAGTATCCTTGAACAAACTTGTCAATAGATGGCGTTGTCGGAAGGTGTCAGTTTAACTTCCAGTTTTGTATCCTTGGGAAGTTGGTGTTCTTATCATCCGAGGTACAGAGTGAATGTGTAAAATCCTGTCAGATAGCTACCTATGCAGCCCTCCACTGACCGACTTGTAAGCTTCTCTTTTGTTTTGTTAAAATTTAATCCGTTATTATTTAATTATATAAATCTAAGTTAATGATAGGGGTTCTGATGCAGTGTTAATGTATTTACAGAATCCTTCTCTCTTGCTTAATTACTGTAAGGATATTTTGGTCCCCTACATCTGACTTATACAGTATTGCCTTGCTTGATGTCGGCTCCAATGCAGCGTGTCGCTAATCAACGATTTCTCATAATGCTGTGATCCTTGTTTTGTTAATATTTACTTTGGCATATCTTGTATATATTGATATAAGGGTATATTTGCTGAAATATAATTGTTAAATTTTATTTTTTGCGCTCTAATTGACATCCGATTGAACCTATGTAAATGGCCCACCAAGAGCCATTTACATAAGACAAAAACTTGACATTAGTGTTAAAACCTATGTTTGTTGCAACTCGGCTGCACTTTGAATTTCTCGGAATACTCAAGGGTGGGAGCAATACACTCGGCAAATATTGATTACTTGCACCCCAAATGATTAGTATCGGGTAAAAACACTGTTAACAAACATTGAGGGGTTACGACCAATTTTTGCCAGACTATTCTGCCGTCCGGTTTGTAACCACCCCACACAAGCAGGCTGGAGATCTAACCTCCTTAACCCCATCCCACCCCTGCCCTAAAACATCAACCCTACTCCACCCCATCCTCCCCTTCTACTCCCTTCAAACCCAGGGCCCTCTCTAGCTCCCTTCCTCCAGATTTTGGGTTTATGGAACTTTCCTACCATTGAATTTACATTTATAGATTTCATATTTGAGATGATACGCACCAAGAACTCTTAACCCGAATAGTAATGATTGTTCACCATTCATCATTTGATTAATTAATTGTAAGTATGTTTATATTTTGTAAAGGTATTTCAATTTCAACTTATTATTTTTCAATAATTCACAATCTGTTATTATCATTTTTAAGCCTATTCTCTGTGAAAGAAAACTATTGTGCTGACTTTGTCCGTCCGTCCGCCCTGACGTCTAAAAGGCTCAGGGTTGCAAATAGGTGTTTTGATCATCCAACCTCCAATCATCAAACATACCAATGGAACCCTCTGCCCTCAGTTGTTTTTATTTTATTTAAGGTTAAATTTAGCCTTGGATCGTGCGTCTGGCTGTGCTTTCTAGAGCCATGGGACGCACCATCATTCTACTGCATCTGGAGAGCTGGCGGTCATAGTTGATGGTTTTATATAGAATTATACTTTGCACAGAAAACTCGAATAAGCTGAGGAGACTTAGGAGCATTTTTTACTTGTTTAGTTTATAAATCAGTTCAAGCGTGAATTATAGAAAATAAAACAGGAAACTTGAAATAACATAAAAAGGTATATTAAACTTAATGTAAATTGATATTTCAGGTGTCAAAACCGCTCGAATTAAAGATGGTATTAAAAACAACAAACCCATAATTTCGACGTTTAAGATTCGAGTAAATTTTTTAACGGATTTTTAAGGATGTCAAAAAGGATCAGCATTACAGCAAAAACCGTTAGACAAAAAACTTTCAGAAGTACACAAGGTTTTCATTGCCATTAAAGTCAAATTAATATTTTTTTATATAGTGAAAAAATTGAACAGGCATTCGGAACGACCTAAATCACTACATGTCAAGTAATAAACATGACTTCGCTGTCGTAAGCGCCAGTATGCATCACCACAGTGGAATGCCATCGAATGCCGAATGGTAGGTGGCCCCGTGATAACCGAGAAAAGGGCTTCTATTTACTTTTTTATTTCATCTCAGACCTTGTACGGACTTAATATTGAATCAGTTTCGAAATAATGGCAGCCAACAATGCAATAAGCGGCAAGCCAACAAACCTGTATATATACTTACTAATTTAAGCTAATTGTTTGTTTTAGAATAACTTGCGTAAAGTTGATTTCTTACGTCTGGTAAAACTGCATAATTATGCAACGCATTTCTTTGAAACTGACAAACGTTTAGTACTTTTTCTCTCTCCTTTTTGTATTTCTTTAGATAGTATTTTCTTTAACATATGGCATATCAAACTGAGAGTTTTTCAAATTATATTTAAATAAATAAAGGCAGAACTTGCCAAATGAGGGCTTTCACAACTGTGCTGTCTCTCTTTCATGGTCAACTGCATTCCAAATATCAAACAACAGCTATGACAACTTATCTTTCCCCGGCACCGTAAAGTAAATATCAAATCACACAAATGTTTAAAGCAGTAATTATTGTGTTTTTCGGGTGAAAGGGTTGGGGTTGGGAGAGGGTTTGGCCCTTCTGCCGAACGAAACTTCTATTCGGCAAGGAACCAGAAACTCCCGTTGCCTCATCAGACATCAGTTGTGGATAGACAGACCAGAGTGTTAGATAGACAGGGTGAGTACCTATTCATAGCCTAGCTTTATTTTAGTATATTTCCAAACTTTCTTTGAAGTTTTGGGCAGGGCAAAGGTGGTGAGTGGAGGCGAGTAGCGTTGCCATATCAGTCATTCCCAATCAAATTGTTTGGTGTTTGGCTTGCTACACACCTGAAACATGCTAAATTATTCATCGCTAGATTTTTCCTTTGTTATAATATGATCTCTGTTAAATACATTACACTGAGTAATGATGTAAACAATGATATTTGTTTAATAAACGCGGGGCACATTGTGATCTGCATTGCTAGTTCTCTTAAAGTGCTAAGATGCCTTCGGTTCTTGTAGAGGGGGATTGGAGGTGGGATTCAAGCATAAGAAACTGAGGAAGAAGGAAATTGGAATAAAATATCTATAAACTAATGTAGAACAGGATTGTTTAGAGATTTCAAACTACAAAGCATGTACTATTTACAGAGGAATTAACAACTACTATGAAATTCAGGGCCTCTGTAACACGGTTTTTTCGCAATAACTTTTTATCTATGCAGTTCATAAATATAACGCTCATTCAGAAAACACATTATATCTACAATAAATTTTGACTGTATTCTGCATTACGTAGGTTGAATAAATTTGGTACTTATAATGTAAAAGTGACCTTTTTTTTTAAGACGGG
>NC_061109.1:37092574-37111627 GCF_015104395.2 Macrobrachium nipponense
GGAGCCGACGAAATTGTTATCAACTAAAAAATTCTCCTTCGGTTAACATATATGAAAATGTATTAATTCCAAGGTAGAGTAAATTAGATATTAAAGGACATTTGTCGATTAATGGATATATATGAATCACGGTGACGTGATCAGACTCATAAATTGTCTATGTGCTACAAACGCACTACACAGTTATTAAGGTTGAGATGGGTTGGTTGATGCTCACTCCAAAAGAATGAATACCTGAGCGCGACAGGGATTTGTAGGTGAGAAATGGTGCTTACTTATACCCTCTTGTGATAGCTGTGTCGTTAAATTTGCCTCACTGTATGTCCTGATTTCTTGGTTCCTAGGTTCGTACCAGGGAGCCGACAAAATTATTATCAACTAAAAAAATTCCCCCTTCGGTTAACATATATGAAAATATATCAATTCTAAGGTAGAGTGAATTATATATTAGACATTTGTAGTTACATATATATATATATATATATATAATATATATATATATATATATATATATATATAGTATGTATATATATATATATGTATAGTATATATATATATATATATATATCTATATATATATATATATATATATATATATATATATATATATTATACTATATATATATATATATATATACATATATATATATATATATATATATATATATATATATATATATGTATATATATATATATATATATATATATATATATAGTAGTATATATGATATATATATATATATATATATATATGTATATATTATATATACTATATATATATATATATAATATATCTATATATATACATATATAATATATATATATATGTGTGTGTGTGTGTGTGTATATATATATATGTACATAAGCAAACAGCAAGCTCTATAAAGCACACCAACAAGGCCATAGTTTATTGAAACGTTTCGCAAATGTCCTGTGTGCATCTTCATTCTGTAATATAACATAAACATTGTTAAAATTACAACTATTTTAAAGATAAAGTTAAGAGAAGAAAAATATTTTTTGAAAAAATAATACAACTTAAAAAGGTCACAGTAAAATAAAAAAAACTAGTGCTCACCAAACCACTCAAAAGAGAAGGAGAAGAACGAATGACCAAGATTTGACACCATCCTACGCCTTCAGTCATGCTAGATAAAGAGGAGAAGCAGAAACGTTAGCGTTCAAAGAAGGAACTATCCATTTGATGCATAAGGATTCAAGGGTAGTTAGGTAATCACTACGGCTTGTACCATATAGAGGCAGGGTTCTTTATATTAGAAAATTCTGATTCACCCAGTTTTCGGCCCGTTCTAAAACTGTATCCCACATGGCTACAATACCTCATCTGCAGTAACCTGCGGCAAGATCCAACACAAATACCGGGACATGCCGAGCACTATAAATTATGTTGGATCTCATAAAGGTCTTCCGTTTTTGTTGTTGTTAAAGAATACGCCAATCTTTAGTGGAATGATTTGAATTAATTGAATCTTAAGGCATCCAAATTCTTGTTCTATAATTTATTTAAGTTTGGTTGAAAAGTTGTTGTCCGAAATAAACGGGATTGTGGCAAATATAATTTTCTTTGGGACAGTATAAGAGGGTGTCGGATTAGAGAAGTGTTGTGACAACAGCCTGTTAATTACTTTAAAAACCAAGTTTTCGGGATAAGAATTCTGTGCGAAAAAATTTACTAAAAAAAACATCTCATTATGAAAGAGAGACCAACTCGAAGAATATCGAAGAGCCAATAACCTCAAGTGTGTAAGGAGTTTAGTTTAAAATTCCTAAAGCATGAACTATAAGATGTTAGGAAGTCCAGTATATGTTTTTTTTTTTCGGATACATAGATATAGTAAAATGACCGTTGTTTCTGTTTACGTTGATATCTGGAAAAGGTAGACAATTGTTGTTTTCTTTTTCCTTGGTAAACTTTATATTTCGATGTTGATTTTTTATATGGTCAAGAAACATCTCGCTTTACCAAGGTTCTCTGAATAATACAAATGTGTCATCAACATATCGCCTATAATAGACAGGTTTACATATATATGGACAATAAGTTAAAAAGTTTTTAAAATAGTTTTTGTAAATTTTACCGATTTTTATGTTATATTTACAGATTGAAGATGCACAGGAAACGTGTGATGAACGTTTCAATAAACTATGGCCTTGTTGATGTGTTGTATTGACCCTGCTGTATGCTTTTCATATCTTCACCTGGATTCCATATATATATATATATATATATGATATATATATATATATATATATATATATATATATAAATATATATACATATATATATATATATATATATATATCTATATATATATATATATATGTGTGTGTGTGTGTGTGTGTGTGTGTATGTGTGTGTGTGTGTGTGGTTATGTTCATATTCACCACACGTCATTCACATTATATCAACAAGAAGGCTCATTCATATGTATCATTAAATACGCATATGATCACAACCACCGTAAAATATCAGTCGGAATGACCGGCACCTCTGGTGACTCATTGTCTGTTTTCAGAGCTGGTCGATTGCCCGAGATATTGAGCTGCAATGATGTATAACTTTTGCCTTGCAACCGAACGCTGTTTCCTTTTTCCAGTCATCCGGAGAACGGCTGTCACACGGCTAAGTCAGGCTCCCATGATATACGGCGCTCGTTATCTAGATATATTGAGCACCTGATAAATAGGCCCATTTCACCCGTCGCTTACTGTCCGTTTATTAACGTTCGAGGGGGAAACAATTCGACTCGATTCATTTCGCTCCGGGGTAGTGATGATGATAATTATTAATATCCATAATGCAGCCATAGTGATGTCTGCTCTAGAAGGACAATCAGTGTTTCTCACCAAAGAGAATTCCTCGTTAGGAGGGAAATTTCAGAGTTCCAGGCGTTTGGGAATGTGAACACGGATTGGCAGGCTCAAACTGGCTCTAGAACAACACAAAACGCCTTGGTCCGCACTACTGAGAGGTCACACTGGTCTTGTGTGTTTGTGTTTGTATTTTGTTGCACTTTATTTGGAATGCACCTTTAGAGGCAGACAATTTTGGAAGGGGGGGAGGGGAATGACATTCTGAAATATGTTGAGAACCACTGCATAATGGTGATGATTATGGTGGTATCCATAATGCTGTTGCAATGACGGATGCGTGAGTTCATCATGGTGATGATGACTGGAATTAATTATGGCATTTGTGTCTTTGATGAAAATACGATTTGTCTATAATGTTGCGATGATGATAATGGTGTTTGTTTTCACAAAGATGGGTTTTTACATTGATAAAAATGACGATGATAAAAAGAAAAGACCTTTCATTTATCTGCTTATTTGTCCGAGATAGGAATCAGCATTTTGAATGACAATGATTCGATAAAAGGAATAGAATATTGATGTAAAAACCAAATGTTACTGATAAATATCCTGACGGTTTTTTCTCCAGGGACTGTCATTCCTGTCGTAGCAAGTAGCAAATAATTATGGAATTGACCGACTATACGCAAAAAAAAGCTTTATCCCCAAGAGCAATATAAACTGAAAATCTACAATAACAAAATCTGAGTGGATCATGTTTGTCTGCCCCAGGTGGGGGAGTGGTAGGAGGGGATCGAGAAGGAATGGGAGACTTGAGCCAACCCTCCTCCTCCTTCAAACCTGCTTGTCCGCCCCAGGTGGGTTTGGGTGTTAGGTAGGGGATCAGGAGGGTAGGAGAAACATGATACATCCACCCTTCTCCTGCAAACCTGTTTGTCTACCTCAGGTAAGGGCAGGGTAGGTATGGATTGGAAGAGTAGACAAGACATGACACATCCACCCTCCTGCAAACCTGTTTGTCCACACCAGGTGGGGGCGAGGTAGGTTGGGGATTGGGAGGGTTGGGGAAACGGAACGCATCGACCCTATTCATGCAAACCTGTTTGTCCGCCCTGGGTGGGATGGGATAGCTATGGGATCAGGAGGGTGGGGAGACATGGCATATCCACCCTCCTCCTGCAAACCTGTTTGTCTGCCCGGGTGTGGGCGTGGTAGGGTGGCAATTAGGAGGGCAGGGCAAACATGACTCATCCACCCTCCTCTTAAAAATCTGTTTGTCTGACCTGTGTGAGGCGGTGTAGGCAAAGGATCGGGAAGGTACAGGCAACATGACAGGCAGTTCCAGGTTCCAGCACAGCATAGAGACGCCATCAGGTTCGTGAAAAAAAAAAAAAAAACAACAGTGGCCGTTTTTATATACAATGAAAACAAAAAATGAAGGGGTGGGATGGTGGAAGTAAGGATTTCAAGCCTATGGAAGGAAGGAGTGACGTCGATGGGTGTTAGGGAGGACGAATATGACGTCATTCTTCATCAGATCGATGAAAACCAGAATATCGACTTTGTTAGTATATTTTACTCTAATGAAGTCGATGTTTTACTAATCTCAGTGGCAAGCTAAAAATTTCTTAAACGGAAGTAGGGCTAAATGAATTTCAAGAGTATGTGTTTACAAGGCAAAAATGTCAAATTGCGTTTATATATTAATAATATTTTACCATTATTAATTTCTAAGGGAATAGAAGAATTACTTTAAATCCAGGAGAGAAAAGTTAAACGAAGTCAGTAGCAAATACAATATAAGGAATGAAAACAAAAAATATACGTCGAAAAAAGCCATCTTTATTATCCATAATGAGCGTCCTCTCTCTCACTCCCCTCTTAATGAGGTTTTTGATTACAGTCACAATTAAAATATCCAGCGTTAGCACTTTTTGAAGCTTAGTTCAATTAATCACTTGGCTGCCCTCATTAACATTCGCAATGCAGTGTTCGAGGACGAATTTTGGAAATTATTCCTCTTGTTATCAATTACTGGTGATTGACGGACGCGATTGATATTGGGAAAAAAAAATTTTTCCTTGATTTTCGCGTTCCCTGAACTCCTGTTCGGGGATGTAATTCGAATAGATGGATGCTATCTAATCCTATTAAATACACGCAGAACTATCGTCGGTGTTACCGAATTCAATGGTGCAGTGCAGGATGGGTTAAATTAGTGAAATAAAATTTTATTTTGTCACATTTTTTTTATTTCATCTTCCGACACCGATTTTTCCGTTCTCTTATACCGAGCTTCTCCTCATTTATCTTCAGCATCTTTCGCCCTGCGGCTGCCACTTCATTCCTTTACTGGATCCTTAATGGAGAGGTTACCTTATTTCTAGCTCTTCTACTATTTTTAACGATCTTGTATATTTACATTAAGAAAGGAGAATACGTGTGCATGCAAGTATGTATGTAATTATTAACCAACCGTGAGGGTGGTCTTATATGAACGCGCTTTAAAGATGTCGGTAGGATTTTATATATATATATATATATATATATTATATATATATATATTATATATATAATATATACTATCTATATATATATTTTTTATTATATATATATAGATATATAGTATATATAGATATATATATATATATTTTTTGTATTATATATATATTATATCTATAATTATTATATATATATATTATTTATATATATATATATATTATTTATATTTTATATATTCTATATATATATATATATATTTAGCTTTAACGTCTCTCCTGCCAGTTAGTTAGGGCCCAAATTGCTGCGAGGCTGGATCACACCAAATGGGGGTTAGAACACTGGGTCCTGTACCCCTTAGTCGTATGACATGGGAAAATTAGTTTTGGGAGTAAGTAGGCCTGCTTGGTTAATCTTTAGATATTCTTAATATAAGACCTGTTTTCCTATGAATCTTTTCAGACGTTTCCCTAAACTACCAATCCTTGGTGCACTGCTTTATTCACTGGCCGGTCACGTGTCCGTAATTATTACTGAGAGCATCCTGGATCTATCATCTTGCAATAGAGCTTAACTCCACAGATGTTAAAGGTATGTCTGGAATTTGGCAATTAACGACAGTGTCTGTTTCTTGCACTATAATCTCTCATTTTTACTGTTTCAAACTTCCATTCTCTAGAGTCAAAGCCCTATGAGTCTGTAATGAATGAAATTTGCTTAGTGATAAATTAATTTAAGGAATATTTTAGATGGAAATGAATAGTCCAAATTTAGTTTATGTTCTGACTTCATGTGTGGCTTAGTATCGCATACTCTTTAGCTGTTTTGAAAGAATATTTTCCAAATTAAATCTGATGAAGACGAAACAAACGCCGCTCTTTTGATGGTATGTTTGGTCAATATTTTTTAACTTGGTTTCAATTCTGAATCTATGCTTTGAATATTCGTAATACTCCCAGACTAACCGAATTCATTCCATTAATTTGTAACTATAATTGATGTGGCGCACTGCATGTGCAATTATTGATTGGATAGCAAGGGAGCCAAATTCTTGAATTATGTAAAGAAATTAGTTAAGAAATCCACAGGTTTCAAGGCGACCTTCCATTTTCTTTTGTTTGAAATGTACTTACAAGATAAGTGTCATTACTAGTTATATTAATTTCATATGTTCTGGGATCCGGGTGGTTGTCTCTAAGGCAAATCTCATTTAAAATTCATTTCAAATCTTCCAGACCTTACCCAGAATATAACAGTGACAACCGAAACCAGGATCGTCGTAGTCGATAAGTAACAAGAACTAGCAATGCTAGTATTAGATTAAAAAGTGGGACGAACCTAGGAAACACTAATTATAAATTAAATCGATTTCCATCAATTACACAGGTCAGAACAGGTTGTACAGAACGAGGCAAAAGATAACAAGGTAAGGGATTACTATAATTTTATACGGTTATGAATACGCTAGGAACAAATTGAGAATAAGAAGTGTTTTAAAAAGAAGTGTTTTAAAGCAATAACAGAAAATATAAGTAACTTAGAGCTACAAGTGTTCTCAATTTCACGGGCGCTAGACAAAAAGACCACAAATTTCGTCAGGGTAGAGAGGACAGCTGGTAGCAGAGAGCTGTACCATTAATGCATGGGAGTAAGCAGTTAGTAGTTATACATTTAGGAAGGACTGATTTATTGCATTCATTAGCAATGAAGGTTACCTAAGTGTGTTGTTAGAAGTGCACAATTCTTGTGACAGTGAAGTGAAATCAGAAAATTCACGTTTGTTTAAGAATACCACATGTGGCAAACCTAAGCTGGATGTATGAGCCAGTCCTGTGGCCAGGAACAACAAAGTCAAATTAATTTCACAACTCACAAATTTATAACAGATTTTGACTGCCTTTTCCATTGCAAACGTAACCATATTCTTGTAGTTTAAGTAACATCACGTCATTGTTGGTGTTTGAGTAAATAATTTGTGCCTATTCATAGGCATTAATTACTCTAACAGGAAAATTTAACGTTCATTTATTTAGATTGTGATAAAGTAACAGAGATTGTGTGTTGTTCCCGCCTTGCCTTGTGTGTTTGCCCATGAGAACGTCATAAGCCTGCCACTTCAACATCCTACCCGCTCCAGGTCAGCTTTTGTACATCACATGACCCCAAGCACCATTTTGTTAATTTTATAAGCAATACCTCACGCGAGTGTCTCACCGCCGCAAGAATCACGTGATTCATCTTGCCACAACAAAGACACGACCTTGAAACTGACAGTCACTAATCCCTCTCACTTCATATCATTCACCATTGAGCGAAATTCCATATCTATTTGCCCCCTAACATAACATCTTGAACAGTACATTAAAAACCCTTTAACAGATTAATATGGTGGAAGGTAGGTATAGATTTATGTAAAATATTAAAAGTGAACTATTGTAAATTAAATAAGGTTAACAGTCATTCCTATACAATATGCTCTCAGCAGAGAGAGAGAGAGAGAGAGAGAGAGAGAGAGAGAGAGAGAGAGAGAGAGAGAGAGAGAGACTCAAATAATTTCAAGTACCTTATTTACCAAAGGAAAATTAACTAGAAAATCGTTTGCTTATAGTATCAAGGAGTATCGGTAAGATAACTTATTACTTTTACAAAGCCAAGGGCGGTGAACTCCAATTCAAACCAAAACTTTGATATTTTAGATAACGAATAATGCCTTTCCCTTTTACTCATTTCACATGTAGTATGGCAATTTGTGTACGAACTTAGGTCGACTTTACTCATACCCATTTCACACTTCTTTCCCATTAAGCACTTCAGCTTCTTTTATATTAAGCTTTCTTGAAAGGAATGAATGGACAACCTTTAAAACACCTCTGTATTACCCATTAATTCAGGGTGCAAGCTAAATTGATAACAGTTATCGAACTGTCGAGCATGAGGCAGGCCTTTCCCTCAAGACTTATGTATACTGTGAGAACTAAATCGCACATTAAGTGCAACCCCAAATACTTCCTCTCATTATGTAAGGATGCAGCCTCACTACTATGAGATTCAGGGCCTCTGTAACACGGTTTTTTCGCAATAACTTTTTATCTATGCATTTCATAAATATAACGCTTATTCAGAATACATATTATATCTACACATAAATTTTGACTGTATTCTGCATTACGTAGGTTGAATAATTTTGGTACTTATAATGTAAAAGTGACTTTTTTTGAAGACGGGCCAACTTACTCAGAGAAAAGGTTTCGAACGCACTCGTTACGTAACTTATGACAGCATTTCTTCCCTCTTTCTCGATGGATGATTGGCTATACGTAACGACGGCTAAACCTCTGGCAACAATGACATACAAATTTAAATACAAGCAAAGCAGTACACCTTTATGAACTCTGGAACCTCTCCACTGATAATTGTCATAATGAGCAAGCCAACAAAATATGTTGATAAATACAAAAACACTTCGATTATTAGTCTAACTCCTAAAATAAGTTTCCAAAGAAATTACAGTCTACTTTATAGGTCACAATCAGATTGACAAGATGTAGGGAATAGTTGGTAATTATCAAAAACATAGTAGACAAGCTTGATTTGATGACTGCTATATCCAATGTCGAGCAATTTTTATTTATTGGCTATCTACCTATTTACTGAAAAAAAAATAGCCGGTACCGTATATTGGCTTTAAACCTTCACCAATAATTATCGTCAGAATGATGACTTCATGAAGCTCCACCCACTTTTGCCTCGTTATAATTCAGGATAACACTGAAGGCTATCATGGGCATTGTTGGATTAGAAAATTTAACTTCTGGCTATAAAAACTAATTTCTTGAGTAGTTGTAAGAAGTGCTAAATGATCCTCAAGGATCCCAGCAGTTGGCCTAAATGTTTAATTCAGGTATATTACTGCTATTCTGTTGCGACACTACTGCTACAGTAGTATTACTACGCTAGCACTGATACCCCACCCACATCTATGTATCGTTCCGTCATTCATAAAGTCTTTGGGTTTCAGAGCTGATGGAGTTTCTGTCTGGTGGATGGGCGGGGCAACATTTCGTCAAAAGGTGTTTGTTTACCTTGCTTACGTAATGAATGTTTTTCGACTCTTGGCTCGTAATCATTGGCCATGGCGTCGGCTAGATCATTTTTACTCTATAAAAATTTAAACTATCGGGTTTAGGTTATTGATAATGCTGACAAAATTTGTGTGTGGTTGTAAAATATACATATGCCAGCTTTCAGCTACATCCAATGCTTTGACAAGGAGCAAAGTCCAAAAAACCGTGTTACAGAGACCCTGAATCTCATAGTAGTCCTTAAAGAACTAGCTGCCAATGAGTCCCAGGCATAAGTATTTCCCCCTTCCATAGTACCACTAATCCGGGGCACTGCCAACGAGTAGACTAACTGAAGCATTTACCTTTTTACTTTTCTTCTTACTTATTGCTTGCGCTCTGCCTCAGGCAGAGTGCCATTTCCTTCAGTATAATTCTGTTGTACTACACCTCAGTGTTGTTGTCGAAATACACTGACACCCTAGTGCCAACAAGACGGAGTCCCCAAATCATAAGCAACTGCACCTGTGCCTGAGATACAGAGTGCCAACATCAGCATGTCAGCCCCTAACGATCATAGCTCCTTCAGCACTGCTCCATTAGTGTCACCTCTGCATGGTACACTCAGCCATAATGCCATCTTATTGATAAGGTGCCATTCCATTGAAGTTTCACCCAATTTGAGGGACACTTCCCGAAATCATTTCACTTCCCAGACTTTTGCTCTAATATGTCCTACCCTTCCAGAACCATGGCAATGGATGTTACCAGGTCTTCCTGAACATGGGCAGTGAAGCAGGTTTCATGGGAAGGGACCATACCAAGTGGGTAAAAGAACAGATTGATGATTTCGCCCAGAAGGAGAAGCAAAAAAGAGAAGAATAGAGGAAGGAGAGACAGGAACAAAAGAGGTACAAAGAAGCCAGAGCCAAAACAGAGAAGACAGAGAAGAAGAGAAAGGAAGGAAAAGGAGAAGAATGGCAGTATGAGCTAGCACTCAAGGAAAGGGAGCTTGAGCTGGAGAATGCTCGAAAAGAACATCCAGAAGCTCTAACCCTCCTAAAAGCCTCTAATCCCTCACCTGCTGTGCCCAATGCTCCAATGTCAAGCATTAATTCTCTGATCTCCAAATGAGATGGAGAGGGCCTTACTGCTTTCCAAGCACATGGATGGCAAAGCCAAGGCTGAACCTCGATTGTTGGAAAGGAGTCAGAGAGGAAACATGGCAGATGTTCAATGCCTATGTGATAACTCCGGAGAAATAGAGACAGCAGTTTTGAAGTCTCACCAATGAAATCAGATGGGCTCGAAGCCATGTTGTGCACAGAGTTTGAGGACCTGTTTAACAGAACCATGCTGGGGGATCTCTTCCAGTGTGTTCCTGAGCCCCTAGCTGTGCACCTCAACAACAAGCAGCGCAAAATACTTGTGGAAGCCTGTCATATGGCAGATGGCTGGGTGGCCTTTAACCCGACTCAAGACATGTCTCTACAGTGCATAGTGCCACCTGAGCATCTGTCAGGATGAACTCGCCTGAAGAATGGACTCCCTTCCAAGCCTCCAATGTGTAACTAGTGCAAGAAGGTTAAGCAACTAGAAGCAGAGAGCCATACAAAAAGGGGAGCAATAAAGAAGCACCCACAGAAGCCTTCTAGGAAACCAAGTGGCCCCTCTCCATCCACAGCCAGCAGCCACAGCTAGTAAGCTCCCATGAAGGGTCGGTGCCAAGACTGACATGCTGCATACCATGGCTGTCTGAAGCACCTGGCAAAGAATGTGAGCCTTATCTCCTGTGCCCAGCCTCCTAAGGAGTGGCCAATTTGAAAGGAGTGTCTGTTGTCACCTTTGTTGGGACCCTCCCGAAGGAGGAGCTGCTTACTATGCTGGACACTGGAACAGAAGTTAGCTTAGTCGCCCAGCTCCATGTACCTGCCAGTACAGACATAAGGGTAGATGAATGAAGGACCATAAGTTGGGTTGAGGAGAAGTTGAAGGACATCCTGACAGTCCAGCTCCAGGTCAGTACCCCTTGCCCCAGGGAGTATCATTAAGCGTGGTCAGCTCAATTAAGCCAGGGTGCCACTTCTTGCTTGGGCAGATTTACACTGGCATCTACCCCAAAAGGTGATCCTGCACTGCATGACAGCTGTGGCTCCCACCGAGCTAAGTTCCTAGTCCCTCCTCAACAAGAAAGTCCCGGCACACCAGGATCTTGGGTTGGAGGATGTACCCAGGTTGCACGAAAAAAACTCATAAATGCAAGACTCCAAGACCCTGCGCAAGGCAAGCACCATACTGGCTACCGGTGCTGCTGCCCAATTACCAGAGCTATGACAGCCATAGTTAATCACGACTCAACATGAGGACGACGATCTCCTACCTCTATGGGAGGAGGCCATCAGCCAGATAGATGACCTAAAGGACCTAACCAAGGATGGTTACCTTCTCGAGGATGAGGTCTTTTACAAGGTCTCCCAAGGACAGTAGGAACTGTGCACATACTACACCAACTGGCACATGACAGGGTGAGGGAGCCACTTCGGGATGAACTGCATTGTGAAGTTGCTGAAGGGGAAGTTCTACTGGCTGGGTGGCATAAGTCATTCAAGACATACATCATTTCTTGCCCCTCCTGCCAGCTCACTGTTAAGCCGAACAAAGTAGTCCCAAAGATGCCCATCCTAAATATTCTGTTTGTTGGAGTCCCCTTCCAAAATATGGTCATTGACTACTATAAGGTTTTGAGACACCCCTGCATTGTCGGCTCCACCCAAGAAGTCGAGAGGTGAAAAACACACCTTGATTTGTCCTCATAGTAGAGGACCCTACCATTAACCCCGTGACCATTCTATCTGGATCAATTTTTGAAGGTTGTTTATTGGTTATGGGGTCAAAATAAACAACATAACCCCCATGTCCCTCTCGAAAGTTTGGGCTAACTCCACTAGGCGATGAATCCAATATGGCCGACAACGAGAATCTTCAAACCTAAACTTGTCATAAATTTGGTTTTGTCAGAGCTACTGATGAGTTCTTGGTGTCTAAATGTAGGTTTTAAAGGTAAAGCCAATCAGACTATCAGAATACATATTTGACAAAATGTTTTCACTGTAATAAGAATATTACTGATTTCAGGGATTAAAATTGATGAATAAACATGTCAATTTGGCCATATCATTCTTCTTGTCATGTACAAACATGTACAAATGGATGCTCGTCATTTTATTTTATTTCTAAATCAATTGCATTGTCATTACTCACCATGATAACTAATAATATCATGTAATTTAGTTGATTTCAGGCATATAGTTGAGCTACAGGGACATGGAACTGCAAATATCTAAGATACTAACTAACTCTTTTTAAATTAATTTGGTTGAACATTTACATTTGTATCTCCAGAACATTTTGGAATCAAACAGTGAAATTAGTCAAGTTATAATTTTAAGTGATCATGGTATGATCTGGAATCTTATTACTGTATATATTTACAGGTACTCTGAATTCTGATAATAAATCATAAACGGAGAAGTATTGATTGTGTGGGTGAGTGTATCCTGTGTCATAAAGAATGTGCAGAAGATCAAAGTGACACCCATAAAGTAGTTAGTATCTTAAATATTTGCAGTTCCGTGTCCCTGAAATCAACTACATTACATGGTATTATTGGTTATCATGATGAGTAACGCCAATAAAATTTATTTAGAAATGAAATAAAATGACTGGTATCCATTCTTACATGTTTGAAATAATGTCATAATAGAAAACAATGACAAGAAGAATGATATGCCAAAATGACATGTTTATTCATCAATTTTAATCCCTGAAATCAGTAATAATTTTATTCAGTGAAAAAGTTTTGTCAAATATGTATTCTGATAGTCTGATTGGTTTTCTTGACCCTTAAAACCAGTATTTAGACAACAAGAACTCTTCAGTAGCTCTAAAAGAACCAAAGTTATGACGATTTTGGTTCTAGGATAGTTTGCTGCTGGGCAATTTGCTCCTGGACACTTTGGTACAGTTGGACACAGGTTTCCCTGGTACACCTTCTTGAGGGACTTCGAAAAATTATATGGTAACAGTGTTTACTGAGGGGGATGGGGGGAGGACTCTTCCTCTCTTAGCAAGAGTTCCACCAATAAGCTCTGGAATTCTTTCAGTGGGAGGAGTCATTAAGGTTGGTTGGAGGAAACCCACACACACACACACCACACACACACGGAGAAAAAAATAAAAAAAAAAAGTAATCTGAACAGGTTATATCGCTGTAACTAAGATTACTGTCTCACTTTTAATATAAGTTTGTTTATTAAGATTCCATTTAACTTTCGTCTAAGGCGTTATCTTACCACCGTGTCTGTTATTATGTATCGGTCATATTCATTACGCAATACTTAAAATTGATCAAAATTTTAGAGTTACATTGGTATTGGAGAGAATCACGAACATCATAGCAGGATATTTTAACCTTATCATGAAAGCCAAGTTTATAGTATCAGTTGCAGTGCGTTTCCTACCAATAATATAATAGGAAGCATTGAACATAACCAAACACTAAGTGAACGAGTTGAAAGTGTCCGACGCCTTAGCTCCTCTCTCTCTCTCTCTCTCTCTCTCTCTCTCTCTCTCTCTCTCTCTCTCTCATATTAGCTACTTTAAAGTGACATGTCATCTAGAAATACCACTGCGCTAAGTATGCAGTTTTGATATGTCATTAACACCCTCTAATCTTGACTAAACTAATATATGCATATATATTTTTTCGGGGGCGGGGGGGAGTGGTGTCGGGGATTGAGTTCTTGTTGTTAAGCCGTCTTACAGGTTTTGGAATTCTAAAATGTAATTCAAACTGACAAGCTTCTTGCTTTTGCTGTACCGATGTCCTCAGCCTGGCTTTGCTACAACTGAAATGGGTGGGGGTCTAGGGGTAAGGTGGGCCTGTTGCGACCCCGATGAGTGGACGAAGTAGATATGCTCGTGGATAGAGCGTATGGCTAACGAAAAGCTCCACTTGAAATATTTTCTTGTTTATCTTTAATGCCTGCGTGTTTTTAGTGTTTATTCTAATATTATTATAATACTGTAGATTTTCTGAATACAACAACATTTACAAGAAGAAGGATTGGGTTAAAATCACTCTCTTGTAAATACATATAGAAAGAAAAGGAGAGAGAGAGAGAGAGAGAGAGAGAGAGGAGAGAGAGAGAGAGAGAGACTGAGGAATCAAAATGAAACTACTAGGGACAGAGAAAATTCCACAACGTGTAATGGAAATTGAAGAAGGACTCCCAAACTTGGTGCAAACTTTTAACCATTCCCATATGGTAAACTTAATTCGTTTGCCAAATGATAAACAATTGTTGATGTCAGAGGTTTCATGTATTCATGGTTGGGTTTGTATTCCCTCTTGAATATACTGTAGAGGTTATTCCCTACACGCCCTTCATTACAATAATTATTACATGATATGGATAAAACACATCTACTTGGCTTATATTTTCTAATATATTAATTGTGATACATGTTTTAATGTCATACGGACAGAAATTCCTTTCGCTCTTATCATTCGTGTGAGGATAAGAGAAAGACGTCTCTATTGTTAAACAGCCCTTTCAGTCGTTTACCTTTGATTTGTGGAAAGAGCTATTTGGAGAAATGTAGTTTGATGATATTGTCCTAGGGTTCTCTTTTTAGATAATTTTTTGAGAAACAATCAGGATAGCGAAATTCCCTTTAGATTTTGAACTCCTTTAAGATATCAAATTCACCTTTCTAATAAATAAATTATAATAATCAATACCTGGAGCTAAACGATATGCATAGGTCTGTTTACGATTTTTTTTACATCATACGACATGGAAGTTCAGCGGAAGCCATGGGGTAATCCAAATATACACACTCAATTTTTACATTTATTTTAATATTAATGAGAAGTCCAAAGAAACCTTCCTTCTAGATCACCTCTTACATGCTGTTAGGCATAGAAGATTCATGGTTTCTGACGATCTGTGGTCGGTTGTGGAAGAGTTTCCATTGTGTTCCCAGAGGTTCATAAGTTGATCTGGTCTCATCTCCCTCTCAGGCTCCCAACATTTTACCAAATTAGCCTAAATATTCTCAGTGAGGTTCATGTCTGTATCCTTACTTGGCCAGTCAAGCAACTGCAGATCCTCTCGACCTTGAAACCATTCCTGGACTATTCTGGCCGTATGAATGGGTCGTGAATGAAAATGACAGGAGCAGGTGGGGAGGAATAATTCCGCTGTTGAAGTGAAGGAAGTTAGAAATCCCGAAGAATTTCAATGTATTTTTCACCAGTGAACCTCCACTCAATACTTGTGATATCATCCATATAATGTAAGAAGATCCAGCCCCAAACGTTACTGTTGACGTGCCCATTCCTGGTCACCTCGTAAATTTCCTCTGTAGTATCTGAAGGGAAAAATCTAATTTTTAACAATTTACGCTTTGCTTTTCGTAATAGGGAAAAAAATGCTATATCGTTTTGGGAAATAAAATGCTAAGTAACAACCCTTGGAATAAGTTAAGAATGTTTATTAATCTGCAAGGATTAATACTTATAATAGCATTAACTTTAATCTGCAACAGTCCGTTATGATATAATATTCCTTAATTCAGTAAACAGGCTGTACTCTATATTATAAATTTGCCTACGTGATTATTCATAACATTAATAATGCATTTGATTAATGCCAGAAAGCTGGCCATAGTAGAACTAATGGGGGGTTTTCAATGAAGAATTTTTATTTTCACACTTCTCGTGGCAATATAATTCAATTAGCGGAAAATACATGGTTATTGAAACAAAATTATATCTTTGATTATAATATTACCTTGCTTATAATTATTATAGTCTGACTGTTATTAATGATTATAGAAACTCACCTTATACTTACGGTCTTCGGTTATGTATTCTGCCGTGACTTCTGCTAGTAAAAGACCTTTCGTCACTGCATACGACTCGAGACCAAAATTCCATATGCTCCTCCACAAATTGTTGAACAAAGGCAAGCCTATCATCACGATGTCGTTCGGCGAGAAATTCCTTCTTGGCAGGAATTCTATGAGGTAATCCTGCCTCATCCAGACGTCTTCGCACCGTCATAGCCGAAACATTTAATGCCAGACGTTCACGAATAGCAATAGATAGTATTGGTAAAAAAAAAAAAAAAAAGCATCTTCTTATGCTGCTCGTCGATGTCGTCGTTATCCTAAAGGCGGGTGTCTTTCGTGGTGAGGTCTTCGAACTTGAAATACGTAATTAACATGCAGATACCTAGATAATCAAGATAATTTATAGCCTGTTTTACTTATGGGAACGCTATTTGGTATTCTGGGAAGTAAAGAGAAAGAATCACTATTAGAGTTCAACAGGACCAAGGCAACTATAATTTAGGTTTCATGATTTTACGGGTTTGTAGGTTTATTGTTTAAAAAAATTTTAATAAATAAATGAAATAAATAAATGCTATCCAAAGTCGGTCAATTTTCCCAGTCTAAGCATGCCTCCTTTTCCATTTATTTACTGCTGCAGGGGAGACGTCAAGACGCTGTGCAACAGCACGTATTGGAAGCCCACTTTCTCGTAGAGCGACGATCTGCGCCAGGAGAACCATATGTTTGCTGTTCATTTGGAGACTATAACGAATACTACTAGCAGAGGACAGATAACCTATCAAAATTTATACAACACCTCAGTCTAGCCATGATTGGGTGACAAACTTGTTAGCAGTGATATTGTTATCACTGAACAAAGTGATATATTAAATCACACGATTACTGGGACTGAGTGATTGATTGGCTGTTACTGGCATTGCAATATCTCAGGTCATTACTGTCATTGATAACGTTTAAAATTCTGTATGTCTTCATAATGATAAATTGTTAATTGTCTGTTTTGAAACACTAAAGGTGGTGTTGTTCCTCTCTTAACGTGAATTCCATTAATCTGCTTTCGGGCTGTTTTAGTGTATAAGAGGTTGGAGGAGGCAAACTTGTAATAAGATAATCAATCACCTAGATGAATAAAAAGATTATCTTTAATGCAGTGGTTGTTACTTAGCATCACATTTCCCCAAACGATATATCATTATTTTCCCAGTTACGGAAAGCAACGCGTAAATTGTAAAAAAATTCAGATTGTTTTCCTTCAGATACCACCGAGGAAACATTTACGAAGTTGCCAGTAGTGGCTTGTAACCGTAAATGTGTGGGCTTGGATTTCCTTACATGGTATATGTGATATCACCAAGACTGAAGGGTTTCCCCAGTGGAAAATACGTTAAAATTCTTCAGGATTTCTTACTCCCTTCACTTCACCAGCGGAATTATCCCTCTTTCCACCTAGTCCTGTCATTTTTCATTCATGACGGCTGCCCCATCCATACGGCCAGAATAGTCCAGGAATGGTTTCTAGATCGAGAGGATTTGAATTGGTTGACTGGCCAAATAAGGGTGCAGACATGAATCCCATAGATCCCGAGAAAGATAAAGTCGATTTATTAAATATTGAACAATTCACAGGTGCCCCGAGAGAAGCCGAAGTGCAGTGGAAAAATCACTGAATTTCTAATCAGTTTTCTCCCATGTATACATAAAAAAAAAAAAAAATAAAAAAATCATTTTTGTTCCGTTATTTTTATGCTCATCCATTTCGTATGAAGCTAGCTACTGTGCGCATATCTTATGTAATATAAGCATTAAGCACGGTTAGGAGATTAATTACGTTTGCTTTATGTCTATTACAATAATTAGAATCATAATTACCTGACTTGTTATCGAATTACAGTTACAACTTCATTACAAGATGGGGAACAATATCAAATACAATACAATTTTAATATTTCAAAATTGTAATCACAGCTACAAATACTATATAAAACGTATTACTCAATTACATTTCGCACACCTATTTAATTTTAAGAAATGCAGATAGTTGCAAAGACTTTATACTTGAGTTTGGTTTCCTTTTACAGTCAATTTCTGCCAACAATTGTAATTTGTAACTTATGATACCTTTTGTACAAATACAAAACAAACATATCTAAAATATTTTAGACCTGTAGAAATTATCGTTAGCATCCTATGATTTGCCTAAGTAAATTTTTAGTATGTTTATTGTGGTGAAAATTATTATGCTGATTATAAGAAAATGATACTGAAATACAAAACTCAAATACTGGAAAAAAATTTCACAAAACTTTTTGCACAAAAAAAGGAAATAAATGGAATAAAAAAAAATTTTTAGAATTGGTAGCTGGCTTGTTAAGATCTCCCTTAATAATATAATAAATGAATTGGGAAGCGACTCAAAACATCTCTCCATTGCATTTGGTCAAGATGAGTTCTCGAAAAGTAAGGGCGGCTTCTAGGATAACAATCTCAAATAAAGTTTTCAGTTACATTACAATAACAATACCATTAATATAAATAAAAAACAAATGGAATTACAGTTAACTTCAAAACGTGTAATTAAAAACATATCAGATAAATGACAATTACACCAAGCCTGAATAAAAGGTAAGGTTATTTGTAATTGGTAAAGCTCTCTTACTGTGGGTTTCACAGACAGTGCAGTCACGTTTTTTGGTCAATAACACTGTAATGAAGACTGGTATCAGTACGAGATTTTGCT
>NC_061109.1:37112127-37179396 GCF_015104395.2 Macrobrachium nipponense
AGCCAATTGGCGGCTCTCTCTTGCTAAAAAAAAAAAAAAAAAAAAAAAAGTTAAAAAGTTGCGTGACAAACGGATTTCTGCTACCATGCCGACAGCTATGTTCCTAGGCGGCCATCTCTTCTTCACCTTCGTAATGCAAGCATATGGCTGATGCCCTGAGTCCAAATGAAGATTGCCAAGGAGGTAACCAAACACAAGTATAACAGCAGATTTCCATCAATCACAGTGTCTATCGTTCTACTACTCCACCATACATGGCAGATATCTCTCACTCTAATAATTATAATTATTTACTCATAACCCAGGTCAATAGTCACTAAAGAAAGAAAAAAAAATTTGATCTTAAGACAGAAATATTAATAGCTACTACTACTGCTGCTGCTGCTGGTGATAAGAATAATAGTAAAAAAATGCTATATTACTGGTTATTATTATTAATATTAATTAATATTGTCCCTTGTTTTTCAAACGATTTAGACCAAAAAGTAATATACCATTGCTAAGGTAAGGTAGTACCCGTTACGGAATTTGCACATTTTTTCCGTACTGAAACTGTACCGTACCGTTACTTTGGTAAAATTATCGTTGCGTAATTCCGTACCGTACACATAGGCTATAAATATCAACCGTACCATACTGTAATGCCAGCCTTGCTGGCAGGTAACAACAGCGTGAATCGTTAGATATATACAACATTTTAAATTATTATTATTAGATTAGATAGATAGATAGATAGATGATAGATAGATAGATAGATAGATAGATAGATAGATAGATAAAAATAAATCGTGCAAAATATACTTAAACTGAAGTAACATTCACAGAGAGAGAGAGAAGGTGGGGGGGAGTATACTGTTGTGTTCACATCCATTTCTGGCTAATCGAGCTTTTGCCTCTTTCGTACAGGACCAGTGTCTATTCTTTATGATTTGTGATTCATGATACTCTTATAAATTACGGTAGTGGGTGTAGTACACTATAGCAAAATCTCGTACTTATACGAATCTTAGTTACAGAGAAATAGGTTAGAGAATTCTCGAAACACGTTTACCGAGCTCATTTTACGAAGCAGTTCTCAACGAGTATTCAGTTCTCAATGTAATTATTAACAGGAACAATAATTACGTGAGCATATTATATTTAACAGCAGTATCTTCATTTCATACCATGGTGATTATGATTCCTATTGGCTAATCCTACAATCAAGGAACGATATAATGATATAATCATGGTATTGTTTTTACTCGACTCGAAACAGAGTCTGAATCCCAATAGAGGTGAGGTCGTCAGCAGGATTTTTAAATGGGTCAGACTTCATAACTATTCACAATGAATCGAAGGAACACAAATCTGGCGCTGCGAGGACGAATTGTCACTTTATGCGACAATAGCTTCTCGATACGAGCCATTGCACGTGATATTGGTGTGTCCCCCCACCACGGTACAGTAGAAGGTGGGAGGAGAGTGGGAACTTGAACGACTTGCGTAAGTTGTTTATGCTGAATGATTGGTGGATATGTTACATTGTTTATGGTTATTTAATCTTCGCTTATTTAATGTGAAAGTTTCTTCTTAAATGTATTTCGTCTCGCTCTTATAATTTTGGTTAGACTACAGATATCCCCAGCCATTCCAACAGCACAGTAATATTTCAGGCGCACCTCCATAATTCCACACCGGTGGGTGTTGGCCTTGCCGACCTCAACCATGAACAAAAGTTAGATAGTCGATTGAGTTGTCTCGGTAAAATTAAGCCTATAAGAGCATTTTATTTGTGCCCACCCTGTCACAGTCATTGTGCGTCTTATGGATGATATAGTTTATATATTAGTCATTTCAGTGATGGCTCAGGAATGATTTACAGTTTTAATAACTAACAACCAAACAAATTGAGAATATTATGGAAATATGTAATCACGTTCTATTTGATATGCTTTTGAAACCAAAAGTATACTGCCATGTTTACTAAATTATGATCAATCCATCCAGTACAAAAATTCGAAGAATCTAGAATTGATTGCGATGTTATATAAATTATAAGTTAAACATTTAAGATAATATGGTCTCTTAGCTAGGCAGGGGGTCCACGGAACACGCCATTATCAGGGCGGCTCGAGAGCAACCCTTAACCAACGCCGAGGCCATTCGTGAATACCTTGGATTATAAGTGTCTTCGATGACAGTACGGACGCAGAACTTCACACTGCTAGGATTCATCACAGAATACCAGCGACGAAGGAGCTCTTGATGGAGCGACATAAGGCTGGAAGGCTTGATTTTGCAGAACGTCATGCTGATAAGGATTTGGACTTTTGAGGCCAGGTCATCTTTACTGACGAGAGTGGCATCTCGTCCACATCGCATGGGAAGCTGCAGTGTTGGCGAACAAATAGAACTCGGTATGATAAGCAAAATCTTTACTTGCATCAAATATCAATTGCATACTTCTTTACATTAATTATTAATCTTCAGATTTTGTTCCACGGAAGTGGACTGTCAAAATATATAAGGGATGGAGTAAACATAAATAAGAGTGCTATTTCTGAGATAAATATTAGGTAAGGGACAGTGGCAGCATTTGCTCTCTTTCCGCAAATATAATTAAATAGATAATTAGAACAACAGAATTCTTTCAGTGTTGTTCACACTGAGAATTTAAATTCTCCAAAGGCAATATATGATGATTTTTATTATACACCCCCATTTTTTTCTCTCATTCAGATATGAATCCCGTAACATCGTTGAGGTGGTTCGATCCGGCCATGTCACCTGCAACGTATGGGGCTGGGTGTGTCTGGATGGTATGGGTGATGTGTTCTGTATCGAGGGACGATTTACAGCAGCTAAGTATGTTGAGCTACTGCAAACCCCTCCTTCTTGCCTTCGTTACGAGAAAGGAATTTTCCCTTCCCCCCATCAGGGCCCATCCTGTTCATGCACGACCGGAGTCCCATTCACACTGCTCGCGTTGTTCAAGAGTGGTTTGCCAGACAGGATAACCTGCTTCTTCTTGAATGGCCGAGCAAAGGAGCAGATATGAACGTGATTGAACATGTGTGGGCCCAGATGGTGAACACATGGAAAATGTAACATGAGAGAACAACACAGCAAACCATGGCTCACATCAACTCTCAGTGGGAAATTTGTAGACAGAGACCGCAGCAAATTTTCAACCTTGTTCATTCGATGTCCGACAGATTGAGGGAAGTGACTGAGAGAGAGGGGTGGATGGTCAAGGTATTAGATTGTATAATATAAATGTTATATTTTTTGTAACAGGACATAAAATGGTCTCATTTTTGTTCTCACTAGTTATTTCATTATATGTTTTTAATAAACATAATTCACAACAAGTTTTTATTATAACCATGATATTCTTGATATAATATTCGAAGTATCTGTAAAAAAAAAAAATGGCATAATGCCTCCATACAATATTGAGAGTATTGCAGTAAACTTTCCTACTTACTCTGGCCCCACATGTTTTTTATGTGTCTTCCTAATCACCGTTCTTGTTAACAGCATTGAATTATAGAACTGAATGACTCGCTGAGCACTGTTTTCATACAGTGAGGTCGGTAACACAAATTGCCTTACCTGTATACTTTGTTCTCTGTGGTGCGGCCGATACAGATATGATAGTGATACTTCACCAGTTATTTTCGCTTATTAGCTTCCTTGGAGTCTATTAAAATAGTTTCATTATGAAATGTTATGCTTTATATCCTACTGATATTTTCAATGTAGTATCTTTAGTTAAAATCTAAGTTTATATGAACAAGAGTAAAATGTGGCATATTTTTTGGCCGTCGTTGTCGTTACTGAGTATAAGGTCATATGCTCTGTAGGATTTTAAAAGGAAACTGTCAGTTCAGTAGATGATGCTCTCTTTATGTCAGCCACTATAAGGAAAGCCCAAATGACTCACCATCGCCTGAGGTCAACGAAATATATAGTCTATAATATATCAGTGAATACATAATTTTAGAAAAACAACAGTTAACCCTTAAAAGGTCAACCTCGTCATATTGACGTGTTGCAGAAGTCGTCACACATATGTTGTTTACGTCATGTGACGTCTTAAGATTTTAAATTTGCGCGCCTTCATAGCTTATTGTATCGATATTGTTTCTGTACTACTTAGTGACTATTAGAGGCCTTGCTGGCCGTTTGCACTGCTTGTCTTCCATTTGTATGAAACTGTGCGGGGGAGGGGGGCGGGGTTAAGGGTGGCCTAGGAGGTTGTCAGAAATGTCAAACCAGCTAATCCTGTGTGGCAAAGGATTGGTGGTGATAATTTTTTGCCACACCTTCGATTTTGATGAAAGTATATCAGGAATAAAGTTTTTTATTCTGTTTTTAATGGAACTGACTGTAGAGAGATCCAATCGTGATTTTCGGCAATACCTACCAATATAACTTTAAAATGTTGATACATTTTAAGTATTGTGTAATGAATATGACCGATATATAGACAATGTGGTAAGATAACGTCTTGGCCGAAAGTTAAATGAAACCTTAATAAAAAAACAAACTTATATTACAAGTGAGACAACAATCTTCATTACACGATATAAACTGCTTAGATCTTTTTTTTTTTTTTTTTTTACTCCGTGTGTGTGTGTGTCTTTCTCCCACTATACCTAATAAGTCCGCCCACCAAACGAACTCTAGAGCTTATTGGTGGAACTCTTGCTAGCAGAGAAGGAGTTCTCCCCCCATCTCCCTCAGTAAACATTGATACCATGTAATTTTTCGAAGTCTTTCAAGACGGTGTACCAGGCAAACCTGTGGTCCAACTGTACATCCTCTTCTTTTTTTAGAGGTCAGTTTGCTACTAGGATAATTTGCTAGCAACCCATTTCACTACCAGTTTCTTTTTTTTAAGGAATAATGATACGTAATTCTTAAGGTAAGTTTACAATTCTTGCTGTACTGAGACCCTCTTCTTTTTTTAGAGCAGTGATGAGGGACCATGGGTATAACGTTGTTCCAAACCAATTGAAACAACGTTTTTATGAACACTTTGTGAGAGATGAAACAGGCAACATGTAACATCTACACTTAGGAATGTGTCTGAAATACTATTGATGGATGATTTTTCAAAATCCAGTATCACAGTGTCTGGTTCTGCATTACGCAACAGTTCTTTTAGCGTAGTAAACAATCTGTTGTAAGTGGCTGGTGTCTTATCAGGCAGTAATTCGAACATTCTTGTAATATAAGTCTTGAATGTGTAAGGTGTTAAGTTGAAAGTATATAGTTGGGCTACACTTAAAAATACCTCCTGGAGTCCAATTCTTAGCTCTTTTGAGATCATCAATGCCCGACTCAGTTGCAAACAATAAAATCTTTTCGGTATCATGTTCACCATTGTCAAAACTGTAAAAAATCTTGAAAACCACTGTCAGTGCAGCAGTATTGATCAGGAATGGCATAACCATGTCGTTCCTGAGGAATAGGCTGTGAAATATCTTCTACTTGTCTCCAACGCCTGATACTACGACTCATCGTTGATATTGAGGGAGAATTTGAAAGTACATATTCATTCATGTTGGTCGTTTCATTGTATGTGATAGTCCGAGAAGCGTCTTGTGTCGACACAGAATTCACTTCATTTGGTGTATCGCAACTTTTGATTCCACTCTTGCAGCTGTAGCGCTGTGATTATGCACACCTAACAGTCTTAACTATTTTATTTTCATCATCAAAAGTATATGCGTGTATGTGGGCTTTACACAATCAATTCTCGCACATCCAATACTGCTTTGAACCATCCTTATTCGTTTTGTGTTTATCATAAATAGTTTAGATCATCCAGTAATTTCGTTCCATTCCTTGTTGAAGTAATTAAACGAAGCATGGAAAAATATATATTCACACCAAATGTAGAAACAGTAGCATACTGGATAGAATTAATTAAACACGCCAATGTTTAAAACGACTATTAAAAAAACACAGATATAAATATTGTCTCGTGGCAAAATAATCATAAACAACCAATCTTTAAGAAACGACCATTTAAACGAACCATATAATAACAGCCATTGTTATGGTAGTGAAATGGCCTCGTATCAAATTATCCTAGTAACGAAATGACCGGTAACGAAATAGCTGGTAGCAAAGTGTCAAAGTGTCTGGGAGCAAATTGCCCAGTAACAATCTGTCCGGCCACGGACGAATTTAGGTTTGAAGACTCATGTTGGCGGCCATATTGGATTTTGCCACCAGAGGAGTTAGCCCAAACTTTCGAGAAGGACATGGGCGTTTATTTTGTTTATTTTGACCCCATAACCAATAAACAACCTTTAATAATTGATCCAGAGAGAATGGTCACGGGGTCAATGGCAGAGTCCTCTACTATCACTTCTCCACTGGCCTCTGAGACAAACGGACTTCTCCCTTAAGCACTAATCCTTGGTGCATTGCTTTATTCGCTGGCTGACCACATGTCTGTAATTGTTATTGAGAGCATCTTGGATCCATTCCTCTTGCAATCGAGCTCAACTGCACAGATTTTAAATGTATACCTGGATTTTAGAAATTAATGCCAGTATCTTTCTTTTACTAGAATCTCTTAATTTTTTTCTTGTTTCAAGCCTCCATTCTCCCAAGTCAAAGCCCCTTTGTCTGCAAAATGTAGCATGTGCATTTCCCTCATGACTTAAGCCCAATGCTGAATTACACTTTCTTGGTGATAAATTAAAGTATGCCTCATTGTGTTAACCTCATAATAATTAAATCTAGAGTAATACATTCCTCCGTAGTTAATTTATAGTTTTCAAGTGAGAATCTTTGCTTAATGCTAATCTGGAATTCTTTTCCAGAGTCTGGTTATCTGGCCTCCCATGTTTTATTTACAAAAGCCATTGATGAAATATCTTCATGATATTTGTTCTATGTACTCAGCAGTTATCAAAGTTTTCAACCACATTGCTTTTGTGCATTTCAGGTACCTTGTTAATGAAAGAGGTGCTGCTAATGAAGCCCTAAAAATATCTCTCCCTAAGAAGGAGCACAACGTATGTCATGGTTTATAGAAAGAAAATCGGATATGCAGACTTAGTGAATCTACAGAACTTAAGTATGGAAGTGTTTCACTGCCATTCTCATCAATTCGTGCATGGCACAAGAATTGGATAAAGGGAAGAGTGGATGACAGTAACATCTGAAAAAACATTGATTGTGTAAGACAAGCCTTTGATTGTTCTCTTACAAAGTCCATCCATTCTGCTGCCAGACTCTACAGCTACCATATTCAACATGCATCAAAGGTCGTCCTAACACGAGCAAACTTGCAATTGTACAATCACAAAATACAACTCATACAGGCACTCGAGCCAAATGGTAAACCAAGATGAAAAGAGTTTCCAGTTAATGTGCTGGAATGAATTTCTGAGGGTGAAACGCTCATCAACCAAGTTTGTTTTAGTGATAAGGCAACATTTCATGTTTCAGGGAAGATGGGCATACTGTTATGGACTTCCATGGGCTCCATACAGGTTCAACAAATAAAACAACAATGGATCTGAAAGACGGGCAGGAGTTAAGACAACAACAGGAAAAGGACTTCAGCAAAACAACAAAATCATCTTAATTCTAGTTTAGTAACCTAAGTTATTCACATATTTACAAGTGAGTCCGGTTTGGTCCAAAAATATCCACATTACAAAAATGTTAAATGAAATAGAGAATGAGTCAGTTAAATAACATGGATGTAACAAAATCAAGGTTACTTAAAAAATGTCATCAACATAAAGCACTGAACAGTTAACGCTTCAATTTAAATTAAAACAACACTTTACCTACATCAACAACAACACAAATCAGCATAAAGAAGTGTACCATCAGTATCAAACAAAATAATATGGAATAACAACCTTCATAAATTGCACATCACATAAAATAAGTAAACAGCATAAATACCGAATAACTAGTATAGAAATAAGGTAGCAATATAGCAAATTAAGCAGCATACTGAATTAATAGAACAAGGTTAATAAAATAACAGTGTAACATTATCTACAGAATTAAATTTAACATTAAACCTTGTCCAGTACAAAAACACTACAGACAATCTTTACAGAGATGTCAAGACCACAAAAGGTCTAAGAGGACAAACACTATTGAACTCTGCCATACAATCATCAAAAACTGCCCCACGACGACCAACAGGAACATCTCCAAAAACATACAGATGATCGACAGAGTCAGGGCAACAGCAAGCCTGCTATTAAACAGGAGCAACACCATTCCTCGGATGGACAAGGTTCAACCATCAAAACCATCAGATCATTTCAGATCATTTCCCATTGGCGCTTGACAAAATAATAAAGTAGTTGAACTGTGTGCCTCCAATAACGTATTTTCATTCATGGAATCATTCTATAAGCAAATATTTGGGTGTACTATGGGTAGTCCTTTAAGTCCTGTTTTAGCCAATCTGTACATGGAATACATTGAAACTACAGTAATAAATGCAATAAAACCCAAAAACATGTGGTGGATGAGATATGTGGATGATATTCTTACATTTTATGATAATAGGTGGGGGAATTTTAATGAATTCCTTTCAAAATTAAACGTATTAGTGCCCAGCATCAAATTTAAAGTTGAATGGGAAACAGACAACAAAATTCCTTTTCTTGATGTTTTAATAATTAGAGACACGACAGAATACAAATTTACCATATACAGAAAAGCAACGTTCTCACTTTCATACATTCACTACTTTAGTTATCACGACATTGTTATCAAGATAGGTGTAGCCAGCAACCTGTTCTTAACCCTCTTACGCCGAAGCCCTAAAAATCAAAACCTCTCCCGTATGCCGGGCCCGGTTTGGAGTGAGCGCAGAAGCGGAAAAAATATTTTTTTCAAAAAATCACAGCGCGCTTAGTTTTGAAGATTAAGAGTTCATTTTTGGCTCCTTTTTTTGTCATTGCCTGAAGTTTAGTATGCAACCATCAGAAATGAAAAATAATATCATTATCATATGTAAATAATGCGATATATGGTAGCAAAAAAAAAAATTCATACATAATTGTATTCAAATCACGCTGTGCAGAAAACAGTCAAAGCTAACCAGTTACTTTTTTTTCGTTGTATTTTACACTAAATTGCAATCATGTTGATATATATCTTGTAAAACAATAAAAGCACCCAGACAGATTATCACAAAATGATGTACGAATTCGTAACGCGCGGACGTAAAAAAATGTTTTTTTCAAAAATTCACCGTAAATCACAATATTGTTCTAGAGACTTCCAATTTGTTTCAAAATTAAGATAAATGATTGAATATTATGATACTGCAAGAGTTTTAGATTAAAATTGCAGATTTTGACCATTTCGGACGAGTTAAAGTTGACCGAATGTCGAAATTTGTTTATATTTTTTTTATATGCACATATTTCGGAAAAGGAAACAGCTACAACCTTCAATTATTTTTTATTGTATTTTTAATGAATTTGCGCACATTTTGATATGAAACTCTATAAAACGGCTAATATGAAAAGGAGCAAATATTAGGATAATGCAATCTACGCATTTCGGAGATTTTCGGCCGCGAAGCGGCGCGTGGAGGGAAGAAAGATATTTTTTTCAAAAATTCATCATAAATCACAATATTGTTCTAGAGACTTCAAATTTGTTTCAAAATGAATATGAATAAATTAATATTACTAGGCTGTAAGAGATTTAGCTTACAATTACGTTTTTTAACCATTTCGATTGCGTCAAAGTTGACCGTACGTAGGTTTTTTTTCAATTATCGTAATTTATATGCAGATATTTCAGAAATAAGAAAAGCTACAACCTTTCATAATTTTTTTTTTGTATTTTTCATGAATTTGCGCACATTTTGATATATGAAACTCTATAAAACGGCTAATATGAAAAGGAGCAAATATTAGGATAATGCGATCTACGCATTTCGGAGATTGTCGGCCAAGAAGCGGCGCGCGGAGGGAAGAAAGATATTTTTTTCAAAAATTCATCATAAATCACAATATTGTTCTAGAGACTTCAAATTTGTTTCAAAATTAAGATAAATAAATGAATATTACTAGGCCGTAAGAGATTTAGCTTACAATTACGTTTTTTGACCATTTCGATTGCGTCAAAGTTGACCGTACGTAGTTTTTTTCCAATTATCGAAATTTATATGCAGATATTTCAGAAATAAGAAAAGCTACAACCTTTAATTATTTTTTGTTTTATTCTTCATGACTTTGCGCACATTTTGATACATGAAACTCTATAAAACGGCTAATATGAAAAGGAGAAAATATTAGGATAATGCGATCTACGCAATTTCGGATATTTTCGCGGCGGGCGGAGGGAAGAAAGATATTTTTTTCAAAAATTCACCATAAATCACAATATTGTTCTAGAGACTTCAAATTTGTTTCAAAATGAAGATAAATAAATTAAGATTACTAGACTGTTATGTATTTTGCTTACCCAAAAATACCAACATAAAAAAAATTAAAGATAGATATATATATATATATATATATATATATATATATATATATATATATATATATATATATATATATATATATATATGTGTGTGTGTGTGTGTGTGTGTGTGTGTGTGTTTCTTTATTTATTACATTTTCCGATTCTGGTACGAATACATAAATAAAAGGAATGCAGGCGACACTTTTCTTTTTGCATACAATGAAATATCGTATTCATGCATAGATACTGAGATATACAACCAACTTGAAAATAAATTAAAAAATAAATATAAAAACAAATGCAGAATACTCACTCCTAATCCTGACTCTTCATTCTATTCTTGTTTCTCCCTCCTCCATTGAAGAGTCTTGCATTTTTTTTCCTCTCGACATGACGAGGTACAGGTGGAGGAGGAGACGCGCGCCCTTACGGCCGCTGGGATAGAGCGCCCGCTGGTCCCGTGCGCCCTCCCCTGACCGCCGCTGAGTCGCACTCCAATAGAAGACCGCACTGTGGTATTTGCAGTCACACTCCCCGAACCTGCATAGAGCTATCTTGCAGGTGCGACAGAAGAACCGGGTGGTCTCTCCTTCTGCCATTCATATGGCACACCCGGCACCATTTCTGCCTGCGCCCTTCTAGGAGCTCCAGTGTGTGATCCCTGGCATCAGCGACACGGAGGGTCCACTACGACCCGACGAGAAGGGGCGCGGGCGGGGGCGTCAGCAGGGGCGGCGGCAGCAGTGGAGGCGGCAGGGGTGGCGGCAGCAGGGGCGTCAGCAGCAGGGCGTCGGCAGCAGGGGCGTCGGCAGCAGGGGGCGGGGCTGGCGGCAGCAGGGGCGTCAGCAGCAGGGCATCGGCAGCAGGGGCGTCGGCAGCAGGATGATCGAAGTAGGCACCCCTAAGGTCTGCCAACCCTTTCCTCTAAGGGCAGATCTTACTGCTCGGGCAGGGGGGGCAGGGGGAGACATAGAAGGCCAACTCATTGGATCAAAGTTGATGAGGGCTTCCCCGGCTGCTTCGAGGAACTGTAAGTGGCTCATCCTCCGTAGATCGGGACCGTAGTACCCACAGTAGAGTATGTAGGCATTTTGGAGGGCCAACTGCAGAATGTGTTTCAGGACTTTTGGGTCCATCTCCTGGTTCTCCTGCGAAGGGATAATATTGGATGAGTTGATCAAGAGATCAACTCCTCCCATGTGCCTATTGTAGTGCCCAATGACGGTAGGGCGCTGTACACGAACCTGCTCATACACAACTCGGCCCTGTCGACGCGTCTTCTTCCACTGCACGATCTCCTCTTGGACAGGTTCATGGCTCGTCGTAATCATGGGGACGAGTCGGACACCCTTCCAACAGATGACGAAGACAGCTCCCTTCCGCCGCCACTGTGTCTCTCCTCTTGCCAGATGCTGCGGATGGCTAGCGAACCTCTTGATGACATTTGGGGCCCCACGCACCAACCGAAGGTAACACTGACGTGAACACCTGCTTCATACAGTTCCTGGGCCAGGGATACCGAGTTATAATAATTATCCATAAACAGGTGGTATCCCTGGTTACAGAAACGATCCACAAGCCCGAAAACAGTTTCACGCATCGTGGAGAAGACCCCGGATTACACCGAAAAGTCCACGACGTAGCCAGTGTTGGCCTCGGTAATGAAAAAAAATTTCACGCCATATTTCTTCAGCTTCTTGGGGTTATACACTTTGATGCTTAGACGTCCTTTGTAAGGCATCACCCCCTCATCTAAAGAAAGGTTCTTTCCAGGAATCACGAGAGTTTTACAGCGTTCACGAATATATTCCAACACTGTGCGCACTAAAATGAGGCGATCAGAGTTATTCCGGGGTATGGCCCTTCGGTTGAAGGCGTTGAAATATCTGTCCAATGCCAGGAAAGTATCACGGGGCATAACGCCGGGCACATTGGGCGTACTTAAAAAAAAATTACGCCTCCAATATTGCCTGACGTCGGCAGCAGGCATCAATCCAAAATAAACGTGGAGCCTCAAAAAATGCGCCATTTCAGGGAGGTTGCCCCCTCGCCAGTGATATGATAATATCGTGCGCAGTTCATCACGGCAATACATGGTGTAGTCCGCCATCTCTGCTACCAGGTACTCCAGCAATTCCCGCGTAAGGAAAAGCTGAACAAAACCCAGAGGAGTCAGGGGAACAGGTACGGTGAGCCCAGGATTTGTCATAAATGGATGCATGCTAGGTGGTGTGGGGTCCTCTGTCCACCCATCGTCGCTCTCGGATGACCGACCATCACCTTGGCTAGCGTGACTATCCGACCTTCTACGTGCCCCTGCGCGCGCGAGCGCACGCACACGAGCGCGGGCACGATTTCCACATGAACCCCCCTCACTGGCCCATCCCTCACTCAAGCCTTCGCTTCTTTTGTATCATCATCATCGGCAACAAAACTAGAACCAAAATCATCGTCCTCCCCCTCCTCAGATTCCTCCTCATAAGCACTAACCTACTGAATTCTAATTCACTTTCGGGATGTGAGCCTCGAACGGACATTGGGGCAAATATCCTCGTCATCACTATCATTGGGAGTTATGTCCTCGTCACTGGATGACCAACCGCCATCAAAATGAGGACTTGCCAAATGCTCTCGATCGAGCTCCGATAAATATTCGTCAATGTCCCTTGGTTTGAGCCCTCCCAAATTCCTACGAATGCCCTTAAGGATGGCACGATGCTTCCTTGGGGTTACTAACGGCAAATGAGACACTTTCGAAGCACTTTCATCGACACGTGGTCGCACAGAATGGCGTTGAGGAGCGAGGTTCAGGTTGGGTGCTGGGTCCTTCGCCAGCATCCAAGTCCAAAACTCTCCTAACACGATTCTCTTCTGACGGGTAAAACGCGCCTTTCGCGTGTCATACGACGTTCAGACATCTCTATGAACGTCCTGTACCAACACAAATGTTCAAAGTCTCGCACAAGCTCAGTCAAACAGGATTGCGGCAAAAGATCGCTGTCGGATGATGCTACGATGATGCTGGCTGGAGCGAGAAGGAAGGATTCCGCGCATGCGCACTTGGGTCGCGCTTTGAAACAAAATAACACCTCGATCTGTGAACTCCCAGCAACCCCCAAGGTGCGTGATTCAAAAGTTTTCGGCTGGTAGGCCTATAAGTATTTTCCGCGAATTTTAAAAAAAACATTTTTTGAGTCGAACGTATGGTACGTCCATTGGCATATGGGAGACATTTTGACTCGACGTTTAATATGTCCAATCGGCGTAAGAGGGTTAAGAGCCTTACGAATTTGTTCCCCAGGTTTCCAGGAAAAAGAATTTGAACTAATTCATAAGCAACCTTCATCTTTAAAATATCCTGACCATATAATTGAGAAAGCAATTCACAAAGCAAACGTAATTTTCTACGACCCCCTCAAGACAAGACCAGAGAGACACCCAACAATAAAATAAAAATTCCTCACCTGGACACGATTAAGACGGTGACTCAGACCCTCGGAAAATCTAACCCTTTTGCATTTACTTACCCGAACACCTTAGACAAATCCCTGATTAACGTCCAACAAAAGACATCCCCCAAGGACACTGGGGTTTATCAGATCCCATGCCAGGACTGTGACCAATCTTACATCGGATTTACAGGAAAATCACTTCCCCAGAGATTAATTCAACACAAACAGTCAGTTAGGTATGGACAACAGAATACAGCTATTTTCAACCATATAAATGAGCATAACCATAGTATAAACTGGAATTTGTCACGTATAATTTATGGCAGCAACTGCTGGCACAAGAGTCAAATGATGGAATCGGCCTTAATAAACGAGAGGCAGGTAATGAACATCTCAAAAGAAGCATGGGATTCAGATGTGATCGACAAGATTTTCATTCAACCAACGCTTAAGAAGATTAAAGGAAGATTATCAGTGGGGGTGACCTAAATTGGCTTACCTGTGGATGGATCTCTTGGTATAAATACCACCTTTTCTGTAAACTTTTCTCATTCATATACCTGAAGAGGGAAACAGCAGTCTCTGAAATATAGTACTTTGCTCTCTATATTTTGGTGTTTTTTACGGGCTCCTTTTATTATTATCAATATGTATGTATGTTTATGTATATATATATATATATATATATATATATATATATATTGTATATTATATACATATGTATATACATACATATATATATATATATATATATATATATATATATATATATATATATATATATAATATATATATATATGTATGAATCTACCCCCTTTAAGATCTCACTTGTCTCCATGGGAGTCAAAATGATGATATCTATCATTTCAAAGAATGTCATTGCTCATCACATCTGCTTATCACCATCAGTCAACAAAAAACGTAATTTAAATATTATATATATATATATATATATATATATATATATATATATATATATATATATATATATATGTGTGTGTGTGTGTGTGTATTTATATATATATATATATATATATATATATATATATATATAGTATATATATATATATATATATATATATGCTTATATAGATATATATATATATATAATATTATATATATATATATGTGTGTGTGTGTGTGTGTGTATATATACAATGAAGGCAGGGGAAGCACACCAACAGGTCAAGGAATTCATATGTATTAAGTTGCAACGTTTCGAAGCCAAACAGCAGGCCTCATTTTCAAGCTAAAAAGTAACAATATCTAATTAGTGCAATAAAATTAAGCTACAATATTAAAATACATAATGTAAGATACAATAAAACAATCACAGTTAAAAATACAAATAAGGACTAACCGTTGAGTGCGAAGACAGAGGAAGGACTAACAAAAAACGTACACAGTTCACGAGAGGTAAAGAGGTGTAGACGTGGCATGGGTGTTCAGTGAGGGGACCAGTTTTTTAATAAACAAAGATTCATTAATTGTAAAACCTTGTGATTGGAAGTTCTGCCCAAAACCTTAAAGTCCTTGTACTGATAGAATACCTACATTTATCGGTATGATCCCTTATGTTGGAAAATTCGGGATTCGAAAGCTTAGTGCCAGTTCTATAGCTGACAGCTCTATGACTGTCAATTCGGACCGTAAGTAACCTATGTGTCGATCCAATATAGGTTCCTCGATTACATCGAGGACAAGAAAATTTGTAAATAACACATGAGGTCATCAATGGATCCAACGGTCCTTGAAGCTGAAAAGGTTACCGATATTCAGTGGGTTTTGTGGGTATAATTTTGATTTTCATGGCATGGAGATGACCAGATATTAAAGCGTGAAGTTCCTTATAAAAAAGTTGTATTGTGAATAAAAGGAAGGCTAGCATAGAACGGTAATTTAGGAACGTGAGGAGTAGGATGACGTGGAACAAAAATATTATTTAAAAATTTTGGAGACATGCTTAAAGAACAACTGGGTGGAAAGCAGTTGCTGTTAAAATATTTTTGAAAGAACGTGACTTCATTGTGAAAAGATTGCCAACTGGAAGACAAAGCAAAGGCTCGGTGAAGCATGGGTAATAAGGCATTATCTTAAAATCAAGAGAACAAAAACTATAAAAATTTGTACCAAGACAGTGAATGTCTTTTTTTTTTCTAAAAACGGATGTTGAGAAACCATGAGAGGAGCGTGTAATTAAAATATCTAAAAAAAAGGCAACTGATTGTTGGTTTCGTGTTCAATGGTGAATTTGATGTTAGGGTGAAATGAGTTGATGAAAGTTAAAACTCTCGGCGTCAAACCGACTTCTAAAGAGTGCAAACGTGTCGTCAACATACGTTTTGTAAATAGTGGATGGTAACTAAGGGGACAAGTCAAGCATTTGCTCTTCCAGCGAGTACATGAAGATACCGGCAAAGATGGGTCCAAGAGGAGAGCCCATAGCCATACATCAATTTGCGAGTAAGAACAACAACCATTAAAAACAAAACGGCGTCCGCCGCCAAATCTAAAAAGTTTCCTAAAATCGGTCTTACAGATCCTCTTAAAAGAGGACTCATCCGTATGGAAAAGCTTACTTAATATCAAAGAATGGAATTTTTGAACTCGTATGAATTCTTTTTAGGTTATAAGAATTTTCAGCCAAGGGGGCAAGCATGGGAACTAGATATTTTGCCAGTTTGTAATTAGCTTTATTATAAGACGCTAAGATAGGACGGATAGGGACATTATCTTTGTGGGCCTTCGAAGGCCGTACATTGAACCATACGATGACCCCGAGCTGTATAGAGACTGATAGGTATTTTCAGTAATAATGCCACGGTCTTTTAAGCTTTTCAGAAATCGGTTAATACGATCTTCTATTTTAAACAGTGTTGAAAACTCAGGAGTTCCTAACTTCAGGAACTTTGAATTATAATTTAAAATTGTTTCCACCTTAGAAATATAATCATCCATGTTGAGAATAACAACTCCCTTACCCTTGTCTTTGACGGGTATGTCCCTATTTTTTTTGCAAGCGATTTGAGAATATTCATGTCTTCCTTTTTAAAAAAAGGAGCCCAATATGTAGACAATTTAGTATAAGTTTTATGTGCTAGCATTGAAGTTTTGATCGAAAGTTAGGGACATCAAGGTTCAGATCAAGGTTGATCAATCTGGAAAACAGGAACTCTAGACTTCCAAAAAACTGTACAAATGAGGGTCTGTAACATGGCAAAGCAAAATCCAAACCAAGAGAAAGGAGGAATTCCTCTCGTTTCGATATAGGGAGTAGTTGGAGAAATTTAACACACGAGTTTTTTATTTTTTGTCGTGCTTAAATTTAGGAACAGAAACACCTATTTATGTAGTTTTCTCTCGTGAACCTCTTTGACATGGCAAAACAAAGGAATTTATACATTTATTATACAGGTAAAGTGAAGATGTTTAACGGTCGAGGTTTAGATAGTTCGTTAAATTAATAACACTTTCAATAGAGAGTATGATTAGCAATGGACAGCTTGTTCACAGTATTTTGTTTACAAGAATCTCCATATTGAGAAGAGTAACAATGGAATCGGAATAGAAATGAGTGTTATACAAGGATTTCTTATATAATTTAAATTAACAAAATTTTGGCGTTACTTTGTTTAAGGACACAAAATTGTAGAAATAAATTTGCCCCCTTGGCTGATAATTCTTATAACCTAAAGAATTCATACGAGTTCAAAAATTCTATTCTTGCTCAGAACTCGGACCTTATTATGGGAAACTATGACGTAGAGTCTCTATTTACAAATGTACCTGTACACAGACCATTGATATTATTTTAAGTAAGCTTTTCCTTACGGATGAGTCTCTTTTAACGGGTTCTGTAAGACCGATTTAAGGAAACTTTTAGATTTGGCGGTGCGGGACGCCATTTCTCTTTTTTAATGGTTGTTCTTACTCACAATTTGACGGTATGGCTATGGGGCTCTCCTCTTGGACCCATTTTTGCCGGTATCTTCATGTGCTCGATGGAAGAGCAAATGCTTGACTCTTGACCCCTTAGTTACCATCCACTATTTTACAAACGGTATGTTGACGCCACAGTGTTTGCACTCTTTAGAAGTCGGTTTTGACGCCGAGAATTGGTTTTTAACTTTCATCAACTCATTTCACCCTAACATCAAATTCACCATTGAACACGAAACTAACAATCAGTTGCCTTTTTTAGATATTTTGATTACACGCTCTTCTCATGGTTTCTCAACTTCCGTTTTTAGAAAAAAGACATTCACTGGTCTTGGTAAAAATTTTATAGTTTTGTTCTCTTTCATTTTAAGTTAAATACCTTATTAACCATGCTTCACCGAGCCTTTGCTTTGTCTTCCAGTTGGCAATCTTTTCACAATGAAAGTCACGTTCTTTCAAAAATATTTTAACAGCAACTGCTTTCCCACCCAGTGTTCTTTAAGCATGCTCCAAAATTTTTAAATAATATTTTTTGTTCCACGTCATCCTACTCCTCACGTTCCTAAATTACCGTTCTATGCCAGCCTTCCTTTTATTCACAATACAACTTTTTATAAGGAACTTCACGCTTTAATATCTGGTCATCTCCATGCCATGAAAATCAAAATTATACCCACAAACCTACTGAATATCGGTAGCGCTTTTCAGCTTCAAGGACCGTTTGGATCCATTGATGACCTCATGTGTTATTTACAAATTTACTTGTCCTCGATGTAATCGAGGAACTATATTTGATCGACACACAGGTTACTTAAGGTCCGAATTGACAGTCATGGAGCTGTCAGCTATAGAACTGGCACTAAGCTTTCGAATCCCGAATTTTCCAACATAAGAGATCATACCGATAAATGTAGGTATTCTATTATGTACAATGGACTTTAAGGTTTTGGGCAGTTTGGGAGAACTTCCAATCACAAGGTTTTAACAATTAATGAATCTTTGTTTATTAAAAAAACTGGTCCCCTCACTGAACACCCATGCCACGTCTACACCTCTTTTACCTCTCGTGAACTGTGTACGTTTTTTGTTAGTCCTTCCTCTATCTTCGCACTCAACGGTTGGTCCTTATTTGTATTTTTTAACTGTGATTGTTTTATTGTATCTTACATTATGTATTTTAATATTGTAGCTTAATTTTATTGCACTAATTAGATATTGTTACTTTTTAGCTTGAAAATGAGGCCTGCTGTTTGGCTTCGAAACGTTGCAACTTAATACATGTGAGTTCCTTGACCTGTTGGTGTGCTTCCCCTGCCTTCATTGTATAGTTGGGTTTAGAGAAACCCCGAAACTCCGTTCTGATAGATATATATATATATATATATATATATATATATATATATATATATATATATATATATATATATATATATATATATATAAATTGCTATTTTGTTGACCGATGGTTGATAAGCAGATGTGATGAGCAATGACATATAATATATAATATATATATATATATATATATATATATATATATATATATATATATATATATATATATATATATATATATACATATATATATATATATATATATATATATATATATATATATATAATGCTTTTTTTTTGTTGACCGATGGTTGATAAGCAGATGGTATGAGCAATGATATATATATATATATATATATATATATATATATATATATATAGTATATATATATATATATATATATATAATATTATTTATATATATTATTTATATATGATTAGTAGTAATACATCTTATTTGTGCTTTACCATACCAGTAGTCACTTAACTACCACATGCCACTGCGAAAGCGCTCCACTGTGGCCTTAGTCAGATTGGTTTCAGATAACAACCATGGATGGTAAGGAGCTGCTAAAATTTCCTGAACATTGAACTGAGCCATTTTCTCCATGTTATCACTAACAAACAACTATATGGTCACTCTACTAACAGAATATATCCCTAACACACCAGCATAAACTAGAGGGGTGATAATGTGATCTGAATTCCCTGTTCTGGGCACTATTTATGTCTGTAACGAAGCGTCAAGTATCTGATTACTTCTCTCACCAATCATGAAATAGTTACCTCATAACAGCCAGATACCTAAACCTTTTTCACGGATAAAATACGACTGGATACTCTAAAGGCAACAGTGATCCCTTAAACAACTTATCAAAACCAGTCTAATTTCATAAAAACAAGTGTGAGGTAATCTTATAGTAATTAATTTAATTATGGGCATCACTCCATCAACATCTTTTCAAAATCTAAGTAATCCCTGGTTCTAACTCACTTCCATTAAATTGAAGGACCAAACAGCTCGTTACCCATCTATATTTCTACCTAAACTAAATTAAATATACTGGTGAAAAATAAGACACTTGTAAATATTTTAAATACAAAAATCTATTATTAAATTCAAAATTTACAAGTGAAATTAACAGTCTTTATGAAATTTGTTGTTACTTTAAAACAACACAAAGTTAATTAATTCTAAAGTAATTTCTCAATAAATTAAATCAAATATTTATTTTATCACAAAAACTCAAGAAAATAAATATTTCATGTGAATTTCAAAGTTTGAAGTAATATTAAAATTTGAAAACAAAATTCAATTCAAAGCAAAACAAAAAAACAATAAAACTTGAAAATAATTCTAATTAAATATAAGTAATTCCCAAGTATTAAACTCAATAAAAGAGAAAGGACTTCAGGCGTTCCAAGACTCACTTTTTTTTGCGATGAAAGTCATATGGATTTTGTTCCAGTTTCTTGTAACAAAGGATTCATCTCTTGTAATGTATTTTAGCTATCCAGGTATGTGAAATGAAGAATGTGCTAGCATCCCTGGCCTCTCTGAAGGTTATTGCCCGAATTCGGTCAATCCATCTGATTTCCTCCGAGTCGTTAGCCATGGCTGTATACAACTCCGTCACTCAGTTCTGAACATACAAGAATTGTAAAATTAAAAATAGCTTAAAAGAAACTTAAGATAATATATCATTTAGACAATAAATCATTTACATCGATACCAACAGGTAAGACTACTAAGATGTCATCTACATATCTGTACAATTTTAAGGAGACAAGTGTGATATTCGGGAGGTGTTGTCTTTCAAAAAATTTCATATATATGTTTGAAAGGAGGGGTGATAAAGGGTTACCCATGGCCATACCAAATATTTGTTGGTAATATTCTCCATTAAAAATAAATCTGCAATCACAACATATGTACATTTTTATTCTGGCCACCATCTTAATATTAAAATTTCAATTTTTTCTCCTATGTTCCTACGTGCTTTGCAATCACGAGTCCACAGTATGTTGACCAAGAAATAGAATACATAAAAAAGATAGGAAACGATCTCTGCTACCCACCTCATTTAATTGATTTATGTTATCAAAAAGCTCACAAAAAGTTTTATAGTGTTGCTATTAATGAAAAGAAATGCCTAAAAATGTACTTAGCTTACCTTACTTTCGTGGATTTGAAACCATAGAATCAATATTTAAATCGTTTAATGTTAATGTAGTTGTTCTTATAACAATACAATACCATTAAAAATATGCTAATTAAGAATAGTAACCGTCAGTCAAGTAAAAATTTATGTGTACGTATTAAGCACCATATGTACTCAGTTAGAACAGTCCAGACTTCAATGCACTGTTTATCCATCTGAGTGAAAAATCTCATTGTATTAATTGGGGTGATACCTCTGTAATTGCTAGATCTAATGATTATGTTTCAAGAAATTTACTGGAATCAGCAATTATACAAATCACTAATAAAAACAACCTAAATCTTAGTCCGGGAATGTACCATTTGGACCCGTATATTTGTAAAATGTTTATGAAGGACCTTAAAATAAATGAACTACTAATAAATTAGTCCCACATGTATATAGTTATTATTTCTCTCTCTCTCTCTCTCTCTCTCTCTCTCTCTCTCTCTCTCTCTCTCTCTCTCTCTCTCTCTGTCATATAATATATTTCTTTTATCGTCTTTTCATTAATAATTTTTTTTTGGGGGAACATTTTTGTAAATTTCATGGTAATAAGTTGTATATGCCTCTTTTTTTGCAAAATGTATTGTTTTCTGGATCAATCATTTGTTGACCCCGTGTGTATCTCCAAGGTGTGGCAGCCTAAAAATTCGCTTATACTGCCCTGAGGCATTTCCTCGTTTCTGTAGAGTGAAATCGACCTTATTGCTAATCTTGTAGTGTCAGTTTGGATATTAAGGCTACCTTGACTATGTTTTTCCTCTGTAAGATCAGTTGTGCCTGAGTAAAGGGTCGAACTAGACCGAAAGTGCTTGGGTATCTCGCTTTTCATTTTTTTCCTTCGTGGCAAAAAACTATATATATATATATATATATATATATATATATATATATATATATATATATATATATATATATATATATATATATATATATATATAATAAATATATATATATATATATATATATATAAATACATAAATATATATGTATATATATATATATATATATATAAATATAAATACATATATATATATATATTAAACAGGCGGAGGTTTCTCTAAACCCAACTATACAATGAATGTAGGGGAAAGCACACCAAACAGGTCAAGGAACTCATATTTATTAAGTTGCAACGTTTCGAAGCCAACCAGCAGGCCTCATTTTCAAGCTAAAAGTAACAATACCTAATTAGTACAATAAAATTAAGCTACAATATTAATACACAATGTAAAGTACAATAAAACAATCACAGTTAAAAACACAAATAAGGACCAACCGTGAGTGTGAAGACAGAGGAAGGACTAACAAAAAACGTAAGCAGTTCACGAGAGGTAAAGGTGTAGACGTGGCATGGGTGTTCAGTGAGGGGACCAGTTTTTTAATAAACAAAGATTCATTAATTGTTAAAACCTTGTGATTGGAAGCTCTGCCCAAAACCTGAAAGTCCTTGTACTGGATCGAATACCTACATTTATCGGTATGATCCCTTATGTTGGAAAATTCGGGATTCGAAAGCTTAGTGCCAGTTCTATGCTGATAGCTCTATGACTGTCGATTCGGACCTTAAGTAACCTATGTGTCGATCCAATATAGGTTCCTCGATTACATCGAGGACAAAGTAAACTTGTAAATGACACATGAGGTCATCAATGGATCCAAACGGTCCTTGAAGTTGAAAAGGCTACCGATATTCAGTGGGTTTGCAGGTATAATTTTGATTTTTCATGGCAGGGAGATGACCAGACATTAAAGCGTGGAGTTCCTTATATAAAGTTGTATTGTGAATAACAGGAAGGCTAGCATAGAACGGTAATTTAGGAACGTGAGGAGTAGGATGACGTGGAACAAAAAATATTATTTAAAAATTTGGAGACATGCTTAAAGAACAACTGGGTGGGAAAGCATTTGCTGTTAAAATATTTTTGCAAGAACGTGACTTCATTGTGAAAAGATTGCCAACTAGAAGACAAAGCAAAGGCTCGGTGAAGCATGGTTAATAAGGCATTTATCTTAAAATCAAGAGAACAAAAACTATAAAAAATTTGTACCAAGACCAGTGAATGTCTTTTTTCTAAAAACGGAAGTTGAGAAGCAATGTCTTTATACATTAAGAAGCTTGTTCCCTCTTTAAGCAACCAAACTACCCTCCCCCACACTGTACCTGTCTTGAGTGTGCCCCTGTCGGCTCTTTTAGGACAAAATACCCCGGAGGACAAAATCCCCATAGGACAAAATCCCCACCCTGGACAAAAAATCCAGCGTGGACAGAATCCCCGAGACAAATTAAAAGTCATGAAAATGTAAGCAACCAATAATAGTAGTAACTGTTTTTTTTCATTCCTTATATAGTTCCAAACATATATATATTAAAAATACTCGTACAGTCCTTTGTTGGTTTTACATGTATTATTGCATATATAGTTCTAGTTGAACTGAATATTGACTGATTTGGAATTTTTTTAACTAACTCAGGAGATGGAATTCTTAACGATAAGAATATCTGAGGAAAATGTAAATTGCAGGAAAAATGCTAAATTATTTATTCAAAGACTGAACATGTTTTTAAAACCCTAAGTTAAATGCACAACTGATTTGATTCGTGATGTGGCATCCTTATATTTCTTTCTAAGGTGGTTCACTAGCGATACCAGAAAAATCTTATTCGTCTGAACATCATGAAAGTTGTTTTCTGGCTCCAAGAGACTCATAAAATCCAGATGACTGGATGGGAACACCCAGCAAATGATATGAAACTGCGATGCCATCCTTCCACAGAATTATTGGTACAATTGAGTTCATCGTTTGTTCTTGCATACATATTCTACAGAGGTATGCTACATGTGGGTTCTCGCGTCCTCGTCGACATGGCCTGCCAATATAGTGCTCCCAAAATAATCCAAAATCGAGAAAACTCTCCTCTGGCATAATATCATAGAGCTCTTCAAGTGCTTCATTAAGAGATTCAGGGGTAATAAAGGCAAGGGCCGCTATAATTCTCATTTTGAGAGAAAATTAATTATTGTCCTGATAATGTTTTTGTAAACCAAACTCTTGTGTTTTTCTGTAAATATTTTGGCACAAATGAAAAAAGCAGCCTTTAACATCGACTTCAGGAAACTTTCAAAATCGATCATTGCACTCGCAGGCGAGCAATTTGTCAAGATTTTTACTTCTTGTATAAATCTGTTATAAGTCGTTTGGATCTTACCCGGTAATAATAGTGCATAGTGTTTAACGTAATATCCTTCACGATGCTCTTTGTTGCTCTTCACAAACTATCTTCTATGGGTGGAAGTACTAAAGTGATTTCCAAAATGAACTCTTTGTAAGATTTAGTTAAACTATGTAAGTAAAAAAGTATATCGCCTTTTCAGAAAAATGAGCTAACGACTGTACTGGTATGACAGTAAGAATATTTAGGTAATGTGGCTGTTAGTAAAAAATTTTTGCCTTGTTTGAAAAACAAGCAAACTGTAGAAAACAGGGAATTCTGGCAAGGGGGATTTTGTCCTATGGGGGATTTTGTCCAGAGGGATTTGTCCTCAGGGAATTTTGTCCTCAGGGATTTTGTCCTACAGGGGATTTTGTCCTGATACCACCCTTGTCTCTGTTTTTGATGTCATTAGGTCCTTGGTTCTCCTCCTGAAAGGTAGCGGTCTGTTTCTTGCATTCTGTTTTTTTAATTTATTTTAAAGTTTTAATACTCTTTAATTTGCAAATTTCTTAATTCTCAGTCTTTGTAACATTTATAATATAATTTTAATTGCGTGTTTTTTCAGCTTTGAAAATGAGGCTGTGTCCTCGAAAACGTCAGCATATATAATAAACGGACAAATACTAGTTCATGACGTCATCCTTTGTGTGTGTGTGTGTGTGTGTGGGTGGGGTGTCGGTACATGCATACATAGTGGTGAATATTGTATGCATGCGGATTTGTATATATTTGCGGGCTGAGCTTCCTATATGTGCTATTCAGTACGTAGGTAGAGATCAACTGTGAGCCAAGTATTATCCCCTCGGAAACCTGTCGAGTCGTCAATGTTTTTCTTGCAGTTATTCGGTTTAATTTTGGTCCGTCTTCCCGTCAATTTATGCCTTCTCTTTCCCTGTCTTTTTATCACCTTTACTGACATACCTAATGTTTTTATTCATTTTTCTTTTTCATCTCTACTCAGTTTCATGACCGAGTATTCTAATATTCCCTCCTTTTTCCATACTTCTTTTGCTGTTGTCTGATGTTTTCTTTTTTTCCATTTTTTTGCAATCTGGTTTTTTTTGGTTTTTTTTTTCTTTTCTTTTCGGCAACTTTTTTGTTTCCTCTTTTATCTTAGTTTTTGCATTTTAAATGTTTACCCTTTCATTCCTCGATCTCGAATCAATATTGCCTTTTTAATATTAATACTTTAACGAAAAATTAAAATCTCTTTCCTTCTTCCCTTCAATATCAAACTATTTTCTCAGTCTTTTATTCTTTTTCATTCAATAAAGGTTTTTTTAACATTTTCTCTCCTATTTTACATTCGTCCTTTGTCGTTATCTCTTATCACACTCCATCTTTAATCAATCAACAAGCTTTTTTTCTTTCTTTCTTTTTGTGCGTTCGCTTCTATATCGACAATTTTGTTAAAAGGAAATGCGATAACTTTCTTGAATCTGTAACAATCAGGTTTTTACTTTTTTTCCGAAATAAGGGTGGTTCCAGAGAAAATACAAGGAATATAGTCATTACTGAATTCATCCCTGCATTCTTCATTATTGCGCGTATGAAAACGCAAATATCAAGCAATAATGAATTCAATTCATGTAGGTTGCTTCAGGAAAATTCGCACTTGTGGCAAATAAAGAATTTATTTTTGGTTGCTTCATGGAAAAATCAGGGTTTAATTTGCTCTTGAGGGATATTTCGCTCAGCGGCCATATTTTTTCTCGTACAAGACCTCTGTTAGATGTTTGAAAAATACTGGACTCTCTCCATCTAATGGGGAATTAAAACTCTGTACGTTTAAGACATTACAATATATACATATAATATATATAAAATATATATATATATATATATATATATATATATAATATATAGTTTTTAAGGCACAATGAGCTATAATTTCGACAATTTCGAGTTACACTACATTCGGCTCGTCTTCAGATGAAAGTAGATACTGGAGTACGATGGAAAAATTGAAAAATGTCCGCGACATAAAGATTACCGAAATCACACCAATCTGGTAATTTAATCTTTAACATTTTTGCTTTGTAATATTCGTTTATTTATCTTTACCTGAAAAGGAACTTATTATGGCTAAAAACTGCTGTGATCATTCTAAATTAAAGGATGCTTGAATACAGGTATTTCATTTGTTAGTTATGGATTCATCACTCTGTGAAAATAATTGAGTTTCAATATTCTGTAACCATTTTGTCTTCCTTATGTCTTAAGAATTCACGATAGCATTAGCTACTTGTTTGGTGACTCCTTGCCATGAACCTCGTACTCTTATATGTAAAAAATTTACAAAAACTGTTTGGAGACTCCTTGGCATGAAGCTTGTACTCTCATATGTAAACATTTACATAAATTGTTTGAAGACTCCTCGGCAGACTCTTTGGCAATAAAAAGTTGTGCTGCTCTTATGTAAACATATATAAAATTGAGCCGCGGGACTCCTTGGCATCAAACTTCATGCCAAGGAGTCTCCGAGCAATTTATGTAAATGTTTACATATGTGAGTACAAGGATCATGAAAAGAAGTCCCTCAACAATTCAGGTAAATGTTTGCATATGTGAGTAAAAGTTTCATGCCAAGTAGTGGACAAATAAGTTATGTTAAAGTTCACATATGCGAGTACAAGCTTCACGCCAAGGAGCCTCCGAGCAATTCTTATATATTTTTACATTTGCGATTTTACGCACAAGTAAATATTTACCTAGATTATTCGGAGCCTCTTGGCATGAAGGTTTTACTCGCATATGTAAACATTAACATTAATTGTTAGGAGATTCCTTGTCATTAAGCTTGTACTTGCATGTTCGGAGACTCCTTGGCCTGAGGTTTGTATTTGCTTATGTAAACCTCTATATTCATTGTTCGGGACTCTTCGGCATAAAACTTGTACTCGCATATGTAAACATTTACATTATTTGTTCTGGGACTCCTTGGCGTGAAGCTTGTACTTGCATCACTGGCATGTGTAAAATTTAACATTCAAAATACTGAACATAACATAACGGTTTGTTCATGGTTGCTCAAGGAAGAGCTTGCTCAAGCAAGAAGTTTTATCTATTTCCATGCAATTGCAAACAGGCTACGATTTAAGTAATCGTTACAAGATTTACAAACAGAACTCAAAGCCTCCCCATTAATTATACTAATGTCTTTGAGAAATGAAACCTCCGAGCTGTATATAATTCGCCGGATAGGATTTTCATTATAAATACCTGCTAAGAATATAAGTATTATTCATGATCCGATGTAACAGAAAACTAACTCACTTTGCTCTGCCGACGTCACTAATCACGACAGCAATTATGCTTCCATGAATTTAATGTTGGATGTCGCTGGTCTTTGATTAGGTCTGAATTCGTCATTTTACTTCTCTTATTTATCATTTGCCAAATAGACAACAGATAGATAAGATTTAAACAGATTTCATATAAACTGAAACAGAAGATCTTATTTCCACCTTACTGGCCAACATTATAACAAACTGATGATACGCCACTTAGCTTTGAATTAAAAAAATTAGTACTTTTCCATAAAATGAAATGTAATTTTCATGAAGGAAGAGTCCACACAACTCGTATTTCGTATGGTTTAATTATCATGTGGAAATTCTCAAACACAAATGGAATAGTTACCAACCGCATTTGGGGACTTTATTTCAAATTGAGAGCGTTGCCTATGCGAGAGCTCGTACAAGAAAATAGAGATTTTCAAGTCCCAACAAGAAAGTTGGACTGCGTTAAAGAGCCGAAGACATCTTATATCTTTCCTAGAGACCCAAGTTTTTGATACAGTAAATGAAATGGAATGGAATATGGAATTTAGGCTTGAAGTCAAGCACTGGAATCCTAAGGATTATTCACGCGACTGATACAATAAAATAAACTTCTAATTATGATTATAACTTTGCATTTCTCACAAGAACTTCACGATCATTACTTAGTTTTTAGCGTTCTTGCCGAGCGGTCGACGTTAAAGAATTTCCGCTCCGAAATTCTTTCTAAAGGGAATTATAGCAACAAACTAAATTGTATCAGTTCTCATTAAACGGACGTTTTGGGGGGTCAAGAACGGCGATCGGAGTTTTCCTAAAAACAATGGATATCCCACGGATCATAAGAACAAGAATCAAATCTCTCTCTCTCTCTCTCTCTCTCTCTCTCTCTCTCTCTCACTTCAAAACATATTTTGCTAATCCCGAAATGTTTTTGGAATTCAAAATAAAATATATTTGGCAGATCCAAATTTGGTTTTAGAATCATGAATCTGTGGTTTTTAATGGGCTGGTAAAAAGATTTTGATGGTTTTCCTTTACTTTAACTTATTGCTGCTTCTCTTTTTGTGCTCTTCCCAAGTTCACCCTGAAGAAATGTTTATTTCTAGAAACAAGATACACTGATGTAACGCCATGAGTATTACAAGTTAACGTATCTTACTACTTCAAAGACATTTAAGATGTCGAAATTATCTAAAATGCCTAAAGATCTTTGATATTTATTTCTACATATCTTGGTTTGTTTATGTACTCATTTTTATACGAATATTCTCTGTGCAAACTTGTTGTTTTTTCATTATATTTTGAATTTATATAAGAAAATTCCGAACTTTCTCACTAGATGATAAGAATTTGTTAGAAAAACCACGGTATGCTCAAGGATGAAGTTCACCAGCTGATGTCAATCTCCGCAGATATTTTTTACGAATTAAATCTGTTTGTGCCTTTCTACCTAATCATGACATTGTCGATTGCAGTAAATTACTATGGCTCGTTTTCAAGTTTTAATTAACGCAAAATCCTCCCTTTTTATATGTGCTTTAAGCCTGCAACGAGTGAACTAGATCTCGTGTGAAGTTTACACTTTTCGGTTTCTTTTTGCGCACTAGCGAATTATTCCTTTTGGAAGTGATCAGTCATGAATGTAGTTTCAGTAATAACTTTAAAGTTTTTTTGTTTTTGTTATAGCTTGGAGTATTTTCTTTTTATCGGCGACGACGACTCGTGGGGTCATTCTATGATTAAGTAAAATCTTATGATCCCTCCGCCATTGCTACCATAGTTATGAATTACATTCGTATGATTGATGATAGTAATTGGTAATTATAGAATATGTATTTGATGATAATTTTATAGATAAGTTTTTTTTATTTTTTTTCATTAATATAGCATCATTATTACCATTAAAACATCCGACCGACAAAAATAAGTGTTAGGATTGTGTTATATACTTACATATTCAAATATATAGTGAGGAATAGAGAATTGTGATTATGCCTTATGTTTAAGCACAATGTCAACAGTATACGCTTTTGCTAACAGCAGCCTTTACGGATTGATCAATATTTACGAGCGTTTATGTACTATATATATATATAATATATATATATATATATATATATATATATATTATATATATAGATATATATATATATTGTGAAGAAGTGCCAAGTATCTGGTTACCACACTTACAATCATAAAATAATTACCTCACCACAGCCAGACACCTGAACCTTCATCACAAATAAAATAAGACTGAATACTCTAAATGCAAAAGTTGATCTCTTAAACAACTTTTCAATAGTGCAGAAAATCAGACTAAGTTCATTAAAACAGGTGTGAGGTAATCTTATAAGTAATTAAATTAATTAAAGGGCATCACTCCATTAACAACTTTAAAAGTCTAAGTATTTCTAGTTCTAACTCACTTCAATTAGATTGAAGGAAAAGGGCTCTATTACCACTATATATCTACCTAAACAAAATTAAACAAAAATAAATTACTAGTGAAAAAACAAATTTTTGTCAAACTAAAAATTTGTAAGTGAAATTCACACTCAGGGAAATTTACTGTTACTTGAAAAACAACACAAAGTTTGATTAATTCTTGAATTAATTATTAAGTAAAATTAAATCAAATTCATTTATCACAAAAAATCTAGAAAATTAATTAATCAAGGAATTAAATCATTCATTGAAATTCAAAAGTGCTAGGTCAATAACTAAAATTTGGAAAACTAATTCACAAGTGCTAAACAACAACAAAACTTGAAAGGAACTCTAGTAAATGTTAAGTAATTATATGCAATAATTAATTAATGAAAAACAATTAAGTTAATGAAATTGTGAATGCAAATGAAAACACAGAAAAATGTGGCAAAATATCCAAAAATTGCAAAAAAACACAAGAAAAGCTAGATCACACAGAAGTAAAATATAAAAGAAAAAACACTTCAATAAGAAAATGGATAAATGCACAAAAATCACTTCAATAAGAAAAATGGATAAATGTACAAAAAATCACTTCAAAAGAACACAGAACATAAAAATTTGCAATGTGTAAAAAAATTAAATAGTTTCACCAAACCACTTTAAATATGTTTTTAACTTTCACCAAACCACTGTAAAAATGTTTTTAAGTTACAACTTAAAACTTGTCATAACACATTACCTTGGTACCAATTATGTTTCTGCTGCAGCTAGCTCCAAAAATTCACTATAATAAAAAAATTCACCATATTCCAAAAAAAAAGGCGCCATTACACACTTAAACAATGTTTGTTCAGATTCCACAATAAGCACTAAGCAATATTAAATAAATTTAGTAAAACGAAATCTAAAATTTACGAGTGACCAATCAAACTAAGTATAAAATCTTTACGTTAATGTGAAAGTCGAAATTCTTTCCCACGAGAGAGAGAGAGAGAGAGAGAGAGAGAGAGAGCGACCGTGTTGTGGGGGGGCGGGGGGGAGAAGATAATGATCTCCTTACGCCATGGTTTCAAATCTCAGAATGAAATATCTGTTCTCTCTCCGTATGGGAACTGATCAGTGTATCTCGCCCTAAAATGGTTTGGCGAACGATTTTGGGAACGAGATACAGCTAATATCGTAAAAATTCTCTTTCAAAACAGTAAGCAGAGAGAAAGTGGGATTACAATCATAAATAACATTTATTATTACATGATTTAGGACAATAAAAGTCTTTTAAAGTAAAAGTTATTATAGAATTTTCTCGAATGAAATAAAGGTTCCTCATTTCCTTGAGTGATGTCACAAACCCCTCTACTTCAAAATTAAAGCACTTACGAGTCAACAATTCCTCTTTTGACAAATCGCGAGAGATAGAGTTAATTTGCCAGTAATATTAGATAGTTTTTAATACAAAAACATCTCTAACTACTTATATGAAATGAAAGGTATCAGACGTATGGGAAAGGTTTTAGCCCTACAAAAGATGATGCAATCTTCACGTAGTTTCTCGACAAAGACGAGTGTGAAACAAGACACGAGCATCGCCTGTATGTTTACAAAAAAAAAAAAAAAAAAAAGAAATAGAACCACGTGGCCTGAAGTGGTGACAGCTACTTTCCTGCCATTTTCTCTTTCTTCTCACATTCTCCATTATTCTTAACTTTTAGATTATGTTATGCGAAATCTGAATATACATTATGAGAACATACTAACTCTAAGCAAAATAAGGAATCTGAAAATATTGTAAACAATTTTACAACACTTCATAGTTAAGGAGAGGATGATATGCATTGCGAAAGCAACAGCATATAAGTATATATATATATATATATATATATATATATATATATATGTGTGTGTGTGTGTGTGTGTGTGTGTGTGTGTGTGTGTATATATATGTATATATATATATTAGTTGGAAAAAAAATTATGCAAATGCTTCTGCTACACACAAAAATAATTAGATTCTACCTCTCTACACTGAAAGTCATAATGGCAATGATCGAGCAGTCTCGTGAACAGTAACAACCACTCTCCCCGCACCCCCCACCCCAACACACACACACACACACACTCCACCTGAATAAAAAGGGAAACATCACATAGATTGGGAATGTTACATATTTCCTTTACACAGGATTTCACCCATGTCACAATGATATACCTCCGTTTGCATACTTTGTTTGCATGAACATTTTTGTACTACTACACAATTTTGTACAAATGAGCACTCCATTTGGGCAACTAGCAGACTTTCAGATAGTGACTGATAGACATTCATGATAGCAAGGGACCTAACCCTATGGAGAATCAGGGCATACCTGTGGCAGTTCTGTAATGCCACATCCCCCACTCTGTTTTTATTATTCAATTTCTAGGAACTTGTAGCTTGGAATAGTAAACAAAACTACACAAATTGTGCCATGAGTGGAGACCTTCAGGTAAACACCTCCCTCAAAAAAGTTTCCTAATCAGTTTCCTTAACAATTTTATTGCCGTTTTCCTAAACAAATAAACTGAAAAAATGTACTAATACACACCTTACTTAAATACTTGTATAAAAGCAGTCTCGACATTGGGTTCGCTCATTTCGTTTCGATTCACAACCTTTAAACCATTGACCTAAACAAAATCAAATAGTATGTAGGGCCAGCTTCTCTACCTTATCACTCGTCTTGCAACTCATAACGATGCACACCTCTATTACCTCAAACATTTCACTCAGGAGGTGCAAAAAAAAAAGCTCAACAAGTGGTCATAACCAAACTTTGGAGAGAGAGAGAGAGAGAGAGAGAGAGAGAGAGAGAAGAAATACTGTACAAACATTTTACAATCAGGTTACCTTTACCATAACCTCTGTCATAACTTTGTATCCTTACATACTACAGGAAGACATACTGTATTTACAGTTTAGTTTACACGAGCACCCTCGGCAACATCAACATTACTGAAGACAACAGAGTCTGCTAACTTAGCTGGAGGTTTCCTAACTTTTTTCTCGAGTACAACTTCCTCAGTTATCCACATCCTTTTGTTCATGTTCATTTACTAACCTCTCATTTATACTATCAAGGAACTGGTCTCTCTCAACATATGGTTCAAGCTTTCCAGCAGATCTAGTAATGAGAGTTCCATCAAAAACATTCTCAAGTTGGTAGACTCTGCCACTATCTACTACACTGACAATTTTGAAGGGATCTAGCCACTTCTACTTTAACACTATGGCAGTATTTGGCAAAGGTTCTTAAACACAAACACAAACATAATCTCCTAAGCTTAGTATTACATTCTTCCTTCCAACATTTGCAGCTTCTAGATAACTCTTACTGTCATCTACCTCATCATCGGGTAGTCTCACTGACCAACGTCTCTCTCAGGATGGCGTCTAGAGAAAGCGAAAAAATTAGACTTACCTAATGCAGTAAGTACTGCTTCATTCAGGACCTTTTCTGTTTATTGAATATGTTCAGGCCAAGTGTTTGGATGTTCTTGGCTAGGCAAGCACAGTCTTTAATGTGCAATGGGTTCTTTCCAACACAGAATTCCCATGTGGGTGGAAAGAAATTGTAAATCCTTATTTTATACCAGCTTTCATACAAAATTCTTTAAATTGTAAGCTGCTAAACTTTCTTTCGTTATCTATAACCACCAACTTAGGAGTACCAAATCGACATAATATCCTACTTAAATGCAGTAGCAAGTGCTTAGTTGTCTTATTCTTAATGGGTAAATCCTTAAGTACTAGAAAAATGATCTAGTACTGTCAGCAAAAACAATAACCAGCAATACTACCATGAGATAAATAAAAAATCTAGTAGCTACTCTAACCATTATCTTTCTACAGGGGTAGATCTCTCAAGTGATGTACAATACCGCCATGATTCTTTTTGTACTGTAGTAGACAGGCCATTACAAGACTAAACCACAAAAAACGGGTTACATCTTGCAACATAGAAGGCTCAACAGCTAGCTTTGGCTACACTTTACGTTCACCTAAATGAGATTCATCAATCGCAATAGAAAAAACTAAACAAGGGAAATTAGTTCCCAAGGTATTTACTAGACCAAACCAGATTCTATCCAGTTCTCCTTCGTAAGTACAATAACTCATTCTTTCAACTCAAATAATATAAAAGGTCATTTCCTGGGATCTTCAACGTTTTTGAGGTCATGGGCCTACTTTCGATATCTCAAATACCATGGCCCCTACTTCAGATTTAGAATAGGAATTGATAAATTAATATAAAACGTAGTTCCTGGAACTAGAATTTATTACATGTTATTACCATACATTCAAAAATATAGATTTTCATAAATTCAATATACAAATATGCTCAGAATCCTTTCATGACCATTTCTATGATCTAAAAACTAACTAGTGAATTGAAATTAAATCTAAATTTCATGAATTCAAAATATTAATGTGCTTGGAGAATTTTCCCAACATTTTTATTTTAATGCTATAAAAATGAACTAATTAACTGAAAATAATGTAAATAAAATTTTGGGCACTGTCTTTAGATATTATAAAACACAAGAGAAAAATGTATGTATAAGCAACTTATCTGCTGCATTATATAGATACTAAATAGGATAGGCAGCTAATGAGGTGGCTCAGCTTGCTTTGCTTCTACAGGCCTATCAAGTCTGGGAGCAATTGATGACAGTGAACATCTCAAGTTACGATCCACCTCTAAGTAGAGTAGAAAAGCCTGATTCTCAGAAATAAGTGGAACAAAAAGGCATTAGTTATGTCAGTGCATTCTTACTAATTCTAGGGTATGATGTACTTACTTGGCCCCAGAATTCCTGTATAGAAAGTTCTTTAGGCAAACTTCTTACACTTGAATCAAAGTTCTTTTCCAGGAATTCACCCTGGTCAGGGTCTGGAAAAAAAAATCTGGTTCAAGATTAATTGGATTTCTTACTAATGACAAATGATAAGGGGGAGGGGCCACCGAACACCCCCCCCCCCCCCCCCCCCGTTGATTAACACTTAGGTAGCGATAGCCAGAAGCGACAGGCAAACTGGGATTTTGGTCACACTTTCTCCTCCCCTCTTTCTCTCTCTCTCAGACACTGACAACAGCCCCTCCCTCTCTCTCTCTCTCTCCCCTTCATTATGTAAGGTCACCAAATCAGAGTCGGAACTACAAAAATATACATTTATTTAAAGTAAAGTATTAATTGAATAACTCAGATTCTTACAGGATAATTAAATGGAATGATAACTCAAAGTTCAATTAACTCAGATAACCCCCATAAAATATCAGTCTATAAAGTAATTAGTCACACCATTCCTCCAAAGAATAATTTCCATTCTTCTCCAATTAAAGTTCCCTCCACTAGATCCGCCTGTTTAAAAGAACAGGAGAACACACTAATGAGCATACACAATTGTAAAGACAAAGTCGAAAGATTAAATGAAATAGAACATCTTTACAAAATATCAAAAATACAGTCAAGCCACACTTTTGGCTAAAGCACAGTAATTCTTACTCATTGCCAGCCTAGAATCTCCAAGCACTTTTCACAAAACAGAAAAAACGTTGCAGAGCCATCCTGGCTCTCTCCAAGTAACCGTCTCCATCCCTCTGGCTAATTACCTGCCATTCTGAACGGATATAAGCTCGTACCTACATAAGAACTCCACACTCAAAAGTTCGGAATGCACACGCCCCAGGTAACTGGTTGCAGCCAGTTTTTTCAAAGGCACCTTGGACAAGCTCTCATGGCACTGATTTGCTAGGTGAGGATCCCACCATCCCAAAAAAGAGTCATCAGCATTCTCTAGGCTGTCACTCGGACCACTCTGTATTTAAGGAAGTTAAAGATGATGAGTCTGTACATTCCCCCTTTTTATGCTACACAAATCTGTCCTCAAGATCACGAAAGTTCCTGGAGAATTCCTGAATCAAATTTTGAAGGTGGTTGGTTATTTCATTTCTGAGACTGGAGTCTATTTCATCTTCACCTTCAGCAACATTGCAGAACTTCTTGAACATAGAAAAATAATCCATATCCACTCTCTTAGCCCAGTTCTTTGCTTTAGCAATAATCATAGCCAATGAGTCAACCAAATGAATTACAGTAGTGTCCTTACCCTAAAGTTTCAGATTATGTTTATTAAGATAAATAAATATACCAACTAGATATGTCAAACGTTGTTTCCACAGTGGGTCGCTGAAAAAAATAGGTTCCTTGCCTTGCATTTCCATAAACATCTTTAACTCTTCTCTAAGTTCAAAAACTCTGCTTGCGAACATTAATCTTTGGATAACTGCCGAACCTTAGTGTAAAATAAAGGACCTGATGCTCTGAATCCAAATCCTACCATAACTCTTTGAGTAGGCATGAGTTAACAGGCCTAGACTTTGAGTAATTTACAATTTTTATGGCAGTGTCCAAGATGGCTTGAAGTTCACTAGGAAGTTATGGATGCAAATCCTTGACAATGGATCATGCAATGAGTCACTCTGATTCCAGGTAACGTATCTTTAACTTGAAATGCAAACCCTGACTTTGATCCTAACATTGTTGGTTTCCCATCTGTACACACTCCACGTACATTCTTGTGTGAAAGTCCTTCCTCATTGAAAAATTCAATTACCTTATTCATTATGTCTCCACCTCTAGTAGTAGTCTCAAGTGGAGAACAGAAAAGAAATTCTTTAAATTGGCCAGAGTGGACATATTTAACAAACAGAAGAAGCTGTGAGCAAGATGAAACGTCAGTTGACTTATCTAGTTGAAGTGCAAACAACCTAAATTGAGCATCCTTAATCTCACTGGTTACTAGATCTTTAGTATCTCTGGATATTTCTTCAGTTCATTGTGGTGTCAGATAGAGTAATTGCTACATTTATTTTCTCACAATCCTCTCCAAGTACAAATTTAGCCATCTTTAAAGCCCTCACATATAACTGTACATATTTGCCATGAACAATTACTGGGATAGAATAAGAAAAAGAAAATATATTTATTTCCATGTTTTTTTCATACACTGTTTATTTATAATTATAGGTCCAGATAAAAGAAAATATATATTTTTATCTTATATAGGTAGTTATATTATTATATATATATATATATGTATATATATACATACATACATACATACATCATACATTACATACATACATACATACATACATTACATACATTTATACTTAATTATATATACATATATATAATATATAATATATATATATATATATATATATATATATATATAGCAATCCAAGGAAGATACAACTCACAGCAGCATTTCTTCTTTCATTTTATTGCAAATGTAAACAAAATTTTCAACCCTACAAGCAGAAACAAAATGGCTCAATCAGACAATATTACCAATAATCAATATATTTTCTTCGAAAGCACAATTAACAGACACAAATAACATTAGTTACGTTACAGTAACAACAATTAACGGACAAATAAACAAAAATTAGTTACGTTACAGTAACAAACAATTAACGGACAAATAACAACATACCAGTTATGTTACCGAGTATGCTCAGCGCATATGTAACCCTACGTTATACAGTAGCTATAGAATGAGCCTACTCAAAGTCCGGTAAATTTCAGGTCCGTCATCTAATTTACATTTTTCTACAGATAATATATATTAACCAGTGAATGGGTAGTTCCTCCGGTTAACAGGTCCAATTACTTTATTTTCTCGTAATAAAACCGTTTTTCCTACCTCCAAATCACTTTTTCTGGACTTAGCTAACATAGGATTTGCTTTTGATACCCAATTCTTTTGTGTGTTCCTTCTAACCAAATCCCAAAATTCTTTTTGCATTTTGCATTGCTGACGTAACCAGACTCCGTCTTGAAATTTGTACAAATGTCTTCCAGAAACCCCAGCTCTCGATCGAAATACAAGGTTCCCTCCCGAACAACAAGAAATGCGGAGAAAACTCTGTCACAGAGTGAGGTGTTATGTTATAGCAAATACTAAACTCTGCAAATACAATGGCCATTTGTTACTCTTCTCCTCCTCCAGACTTCTAAGTAGACCGTACAGAGTTCTATTCATTCTTTCCACTTGACCGTTTCCTTCAGGGTGACATGGAGAAGTGCGTGATTTCTTTACCTTAAATCTTTTACAGATTTCCTTAATTAGAGTGCTTTCGAAATTTCTCCCCTGGTCAGTATGCAGCTGCTGCTGAGGAATTCCATATTTATAAAAGAGCTCTTCCACCAAAATTTTAGCCACTGTTGTTGCTTTCTGATCCTTCATTGGATATGCCCACGCGTATTTGCTAAACAGGTCACTTAAAACTAAAATATGTTCCTTTCCAGAGGTCGATCTTTCCACGGAACAAAAATCTATCGCCCCAATTTCCATAGGCTGAGAAGTTTCCACATGAACAGGAATAGTATTTCTATAAGGAATTTCATCTTTTGCCCTTAAACAAGTTTCACAATTTCTAATGAAATCCGTTACAAATCCCCTCATGTTGGGCCAATAAACCTAGAGTTCAGTAATTTGTAAGTTCTATCAATACCCTGATGCCCTTGTTTATCATGAGTTTCGACTAAACACTTACTTCTTAAAAGAACAGGAACGGCTAATCTATAAATCATGTTGCCTAATTGATCCATATGAGTCTTATAAAGAATATCATTTCTTATCTTTTTCCACGTAACTAATTCAGGTTTAAAATTAATGTTTTCTAACTCAATATTTTCTCCATCTATCCATTTCCTTACAATCTTTAAAACTGGACAAGCTTTCTGTTTATTAACAACGTCCTCCCACTTTAAAATCTGATGTCTACTTATGGCACAAACAAAATTTGCGTCCTCATGAGGAGCTACCCATACTTCTTCGTCTTCATTCATCACCACCTCCTCTCTAGGCCTGCGTGACAGAATGTCGGCTTTAACATTTTGTTTTCCTGGTCTGAATTAAAGTTCAATGTCAAATACTGATAAATCTGCCACCCACTTTTGTTCTGTGTGATCAAGTTTTTCTGTGCTGAGATTGCTCAAAGGGGCATTGTCAGTATACACTATGCACTTTGTGCCAATAAGATAATTTTTAAATTTTTCAGTAACAGCCCACTTCAAAGCACACAATTCTAGTTTCCTTGAACTATAGTTCTTCATGTTTCTTTCGTGTGGTTTCAGTGACCTACTTGCATAAGCTACAGGATGCACCTTATCCTCCTTATATTGGGACAAAACAGCACCAAGTCCATTGTAACTAGCGTCTATTTCTAACGTACACGCTTTCCCAAACTCTATCCCTTTCAGTACTGGGGCAGCTATCAATTTTTCTATCAATGTCTGGAAGGCCATTTTCCGCATCTTCTGTCCATTTAGCATTAATACTTTGACTGGATTTCTTCTTTTCTCCTTTCAATAATTCATTGAGTGGCTTGGCAATTATGGCAAAATTTTTAATAAATCTTCTATAAAATGTTGCAAATCCCAGAAAAGCTCGCACTTCCTTAATAGTTTCTGGCCTCTTCCAATTCTTCACTGCTTCAATCTTACTTAGCTCAGGTCCTATTCCTTGATTACTAATGCTAAAGGTAACTTACACATGTCTGCAAAAAATGACATTTCTTTGGCTTTAATTCCATCCCGTATGACTTTATGCGCTCCAGCAGTGCCTCCAACCTTGATAAGTGTTCGTCAATGGTCTTCAAAAATAATATCATATCATCCAAATAAATGACTAGAAATTCAAAAAACATATCCCCCAAAATATTCTCCATGCATCGTTGAAATGTTGCTGGGCTGTTTGGCAGACCCATTGGACACCTGCGATACTGAAAGTGTCCCCATGGTACAGAAAATACCGTTTTCTCTCTATCTTCTTTCCTTAGCAAAACTTGGTGATAGCCCTGACCAAGGTCAAAAGTGGAAAAGTATTTGGCCCCTTCCAATTAATCCAGGCACTCCGCTACTCTAGGAAGAGGAAATGCATCCTTTAAAGTTTTTTCATTCAATTTCCTATATCAATGCACAACTTTAAGCCTTCCCCTTTCTTCCTCACAAGGACTATAGGTACTGCATAAGGACTTGCACTTTCTTCAATTGTACCCCGTTTCTTTAAGTCATCAAGCAACTGTTTGGCCTCAGGGATCAACGTGGGTATTCTCCTTATAAGTCCGAATCATTTAGCTCAAAACAGTCCTTATATTTGTAGAGTATTTTATCAAGTCTTAACAAATCCGATTTACTTAAGTTACTTTCATCGACATTAGCAACACAAACATATCCAATGTCCCATTCACATATAGAAAAACTGGCCAAGACCTGAGCACCCGGAGGCAATATATTTTTACTCTTGTCTGCTACTTTCTCTAAAACTACATACTACTTTGGCACTTCCTTTAGGCTATCAATGTATACATTAATTAGTTTCCTGCTACCTGACGGGACATTTCTATTCTGTTGTCTTATCCTAAATCCTCCTCCTGCCACACCTGCATAGTTTGACCAACTAGTCTCATACAGCAACCCAAAATTTGACCATATTCAGCTTTTAATCCCTCTTTCTCTGATGCCATCATGTTAACATTTTTTGTGACTCCACATTTTTCAAATAGCAAAGACAAAACATTCATACCCACAAGGCACTCTTGGTCAGTGTTCTTGCCAAGACAATTTCTTCCTTTCTCAGCTCTCTTGACATAGAACACAGCTATTCTGTTCCATTCCACTTACTTCCACATCAACAACGACATGACCTACTATATTAATTTCATTACCACTCAGGCCACATATGTAGTCACTACTATTATATAATGTCACCCCCTTTTGGTTTTAGATTCCCCAAATACCAATTTTCCGACAACAAACTACAGTTTGCCCCAGAATCCATACGACTTACAGTTTTTTTTCCCTCTATGCTGAGTGTCAGTTTCATAGTGCCTCCTCTCTTATTTAAACATTCACTTGGCCGGATGTTCAAGTTAACGCCCGGCCTCACAAGTTTTCCTGGGCATTATCGCCTGCCTGCAATGACATCTCCCTCACAATCTTGTCTCCTCTTGCATTATTTAACCCTATGTTCTTATTAGAGTATAGATTACACTCATAAGAGGGATGACCATCTTCCCCGCAAGACCAACAAGTGCCCGTAAACTGATTTTCCAAAACATGTTTATTTTGCATTCTGTTTTTACCTAGTCTTCCCTTATACTGGTGTCCTTCCCCATGATCCTGCTCTATATTGTCTCTAGAAAACCCTGCATTTTTGCACTGGTATGATACATAACCCTGATCCCCACAGGTCCAACACTTAATTACTTTATCATCTCTCCTCCTGCTATGCAAGTGGCTGTCAGAAATATTACCAAATACTTTCGTAACCTTCATTCTATCTTGCACAAATCTACCAGCATCTTCTAATTGGTCTATGAGTCCGTTTACAATCTTATTTTCCTGTCCCTCAAACCTTTTTTAAAAACCATACATTTAATGATTTCCCTCTCTTTAAAGCAGACTGCTTTGCCCTCGGCTTCTTCTTACAAGTCAATTATTCTGTCTAAATACTCCCAAACTCCTTCTTGTATTCCCTGTTGTGCACACCACAGTTCTTTCCTTCTCTCTAGATCATCCTTATTATCTGCATATGCTTCTAGTAGCTTAGTCTCCATTTCCTCCTACGTTTTCGGCTTAGCATGGCGTATTCTTGTGCTAGCAGGCTCTATCAAACTAACTTTAACATAGTCTACGGCATCAGTGCCTGCTAGGTTAAGCTGATTGGTACATAATTTTGCCTGTTCAAAACATCTCTTGATTTCCTACCTACCACTGTTCCTCCCACTCATTTTCTCAAGCTGTGGAGTTTTTTTTTTTTTTTTTTTTTACTATTGAAAAAGCATTATTACATGCGTCATTACACACCCTATCCAATTCATCTTCTATCAAGACGAATCTGTTATGCCACCAACGATTCAATCTATACAACCTATCTTACCATTCTTTGTTATTATTTGCTAAAAGACGACCCAGCTCCTTAGCAACATCCCATATTAAAAGTGGCTTCTGGTTTTCCACGGTGAAATCTTCTACATTATCTCCAGCCTTTTTAACCCATAAATTGGTTTTCCTAATGTCATTCACCAAAATTTTCTAGTTCTCTTTTAATGCATTTACTCACTCCCCTACTCCGCTAAAAGAATTCACAATTTTACAACGTCTTTTGTCCAAGGCTTTTCATCATTTTCATCACTTTAGCAACAAAAATACCTGCTCCAAAATCCAAATTCTTGCAACCCCCTCCATTATTGTCATTCCTCACTACGATACTTACTTCTTCATCAACAAGATCCTTATCCCTAACCACATTACGTAGTTCTGCTAACAAATCTTGATCACTACTACTTTCCATCATTTGATCATCACCTTCGCCTGTCTCTGTTCAACTAATAGTATAAAGAACGTCACTTTCATCACTTACACTTGCCCTGGCCCCACTTTATTCCCACTAGCACTGTACATAACTCCCACAAATGTCCTACCTTGCAATTGCACTCCAGTCCTGCAGTAAATATCTCCAGGAACGTGCTGGTAACCCACTGGGTTGAAGGTTGCCGTGGTGAACGCTCTGCTACCAAATATAGCAATCCAAGGAAGATACAACTCACAGCAGCATTTCTTCTTTCATTTTATTGCAAATGTAAACAAAACCTTCAACCCTACAAGCAGAAAAAAAATGGCTCAATCAGACAATATTACCAATAACCAATATATTCGAAAGCACAATTAACAGACAAACAAATAACATTAGTTACATTACAGTAACAAACAATTAACGGACAAATAAACAAGATTAGGTACGTTACAGTAACAAACAATTAACGGACAAATAACATCATACCAGTTATGTTACAGAGTATGCTCAGCGCATATGTAAGCTATAGAATGAGCCTACTCAAAGTCCGGTAAATTTCAGGTCCGTCATCTAATTTACATTTTTCTACAGATAGTATATTTAACCAGTGAATGGGTCGTTCCTCCGGTTAACAGGTCCGTGAAGGCAGTTCCGTTCATGCCGATCTATTTGGACTTTTGTCCTCATTTGCTGTCTTGTTACCGGTTGTTATTTGGTAACTAGTGCTGTGAAAGATAAGACACTTGGCGGAGAACATACAATGAGGTCAGTTGTAAGTTCTAGCTACAAGTTTAAAATACACAGAAAACCTACAAATAACAATCTTATTATTAACAATTACTCCTCACACAAAGTAGAAGTAAAACTCTCAGCATTAAGATATGTGTTTCTTAGAGCTCTTAATATCTGCAGTCCGGAATTTATCAGTGAGGAACCAGAATTTATTATATAAATATCAAGTTGGTATTGAAGATAATTTTAAATTGGAAGATATTGATTACAGTCTAAAGTTAGCACGAAAAACATTTTATTCATATGAGGAGAAAAACAGAAAACTGGATTTTATGTTTCCCATACCATCCCTCATTAGAATCTATAGTCTACCCCCTAAGGTTACTTGGTTTTATTACAAATTTTTCATATCCTAGCACCATTGGAAAAACTTTAATTCATAATAGTCCAGAAAACAATGAAGGGGTCATATATAAGATCCCATGCAAGCGCGGTAGTTTTTATATAGGAAAATCTGGGAATATAATATAATATAATATACGAACAAATAATACAAGCAATGCTTTATGTGTTCATAGTAGTATGTGTAATGTACTGATTGACTGGCTCGGATCAAAGATTTTGTTTAAGAGCACAGGTTTTATTGAAAGAAATTTGATACAGACAGCTTGCATTGTTCACAGCATAGGAAAAATTTTAATTTATCGCCTGGTTTGTATAAATTAGATCCTTTTATCTTACATGTCATGAAACGTCAATACAAATTGGATAATGTTATCCATTAACTGTCATATAGTATACGCTTGTTAATGTACTGTATGTTGCGCTGTTTCAAATGGATGTATTACCTCGTTCGATATTTTGGTATTTTTCATTTGTTCATCTGCTAATCTTGTTTTATTGTTATTTTTCTGCTGAATAGTTTGCTGCTCAAACTACTAGTTTTTGGTAACTGTACGTAAAAATTTTAGGCCTTTCTTGGCTACATACACTGTAAACTTTATCTCTTTCCTTAATAAAGGCTGCAAGAAGAGGTCCATTGGAGGACGAATTTGTTGGGCATTTTCTGAGACATACCATTTTCATTTTCCTATGTGGAATGCAACTGAATGACCAAATCTTCGTGCCTAAGAAGATTACCAGTATTTATATATATTATATTATATATATATATATATATATATATATATATATATATATATATATATATATATATATATATATATATATATATATATATATATATATATATATATATATATATATATATATATATAACATATATATATATATACTATATATATATATATATATATATATATATATATATATATATATATATATATATATATATATATATATATACATATATGCATCCTTGGGGCACTAGTAGAGTGTTGGTGTGTTCTTTGCGCCACTAAAATGCAGTATACTAAAGTATACTGAAGGAAATGGCATTCTGCTTGAGTCAGAGTGTAAGGGTGCAGGAGAAAAAGTAAAGTGAATACTTCAGCAGCCTAGTAGATGGCAGTGCCACAGATTAGTGACTCTGTGAAATGGGAGGGTCTGGCGTGCACTCGCAGTGGCTAGTTCCAGGATATAGTGGCAGCTTCCTAATATGAGGAAGAAAATAGGTTCCGATGGCACTCTATGTGTAGTTTGGTGCTTGCGGTATACGCGAGTCTTGCGCAACGAAAAGGAAAAGCTCGCGCACGACAGGTAATGCAGTTAATTAAAAGGTTCACTCCTTATGGCTGAAGTACTTTGTTGAAAAAGATAAAAGTTGGAGAGAAATAAAATGTGATGGCTAGCGCATATATAAAAAGTGCCCTATGTGTGATTGGAAGACACAAGAGAAAAATAATGAGAGGTACTCCTATTGGCTTTAGGAATAATGGGCTCTCTCTCTCTCTCTCTCTCTCTCTCTCTCTCTCTCTCTCTCTCTCTCTCTCTCTCGGAGAGCGTAAATGATGGTAGCTATATGACGAACTCTTCGCTTCTATTTTAGGTAATGATTTTAAATTTATATGACGCCACAGCGTTGAACGATTTCTTTCTGTAAATGTGGTAAAAGATTTGCTTTTGAATAATTTTAAGTTAATAGGACGCACTAGCAATGAACGATTTCTTCACATTACTAGTAAATGATTTTCTCTTGAATAATTGTAAGTTAAGATGATGTATTTACTTTAAGGAATTTCTTTCTATTTATTTGCGAAGATTAAGATTTACTTTTAATTTACGTAAAGTTACCTAGCTCACTATGTGACAAGTTAAATGGTGGTGCGGATTTTAAATCAAGTATCAAACATTTCTTATTAATAAAAGTTTAGGCTAAGGTTGAATTGAAGTGAATGAAAATTTTTTCTGCGAGCATGCTAAGTGAACAGCTGATTGATGGAAAGTGAAAGTCAACGTACGACAAGTCTCTCGGTTGGGTAGGAACAAATGCTTACAAATGACACAACTACTATTCTTCAATTCAAATTAAAGAACACTAATTTTCTCTGGCGAAATGATGGATTCTAGTATGGAGATTCAAATTATTCAAGTGAACACATCAACATTTACTTTATTTGGGTCAAACATTATAATATAGTTTGAACTGATGGACTTGGCTACTGTGTTTGGCTGCCATGTACGATTTGTGCCTGCGCAAAGAAGCTAAGCTAGAGTTGCCAAACGTGAGATGATTCCTAACACGGGCGTTAAACGAATTCTCCTAACATTTTACTGACAAAGGAATTGTATGCTTCCTTTGCCGTAACTGTATAGTCGAAAACACTGCAGTTTGGCTAACTGTTCATGGCTAACACATGCTGGCACCTACTCTAGTGTGGGTGGACTCTCCAATACTGAATTTTGCGGGCTTTTAGTTGCCAAATTAAAACTTTTGGCGCTGTCGCCTTTCTACTAAACACTTCTTAACACTTCTTAAATTATTTGTTAAACACTTCTTAACTTACTTACCTACCTTAATGCTACAACACTGGCCTGCGTTTCAAAACTTTTTTTGCAAAGGTCAAGGGTTTTCCAACTGATTTAGGACCCTATTTCCATGTTGAATTCAAAGATACAGTTCATTTTCCTGGGTCAGGTCTGGTTTCTAAGATATATTCTATTTCTATTCCAGCATATTTTTCCAAAATATCACAATTATCCAGGTGTTTATGGGCTTTGTTTTTTAAAAAGCCTTGTCTTGAGTAACCTTTAATAATTATTTTTATTTCTCTTTTCAGGTCTAGATATGTATAAAATGGATCAGAAGTGCAAAAACCATCCTACGTAATAGAGTTCTGTTTTTTTCTACATCTGGGACATGTGGTTCTTCCAGTCCTTCAGCATACATCACGGATTTTGTGTGGAAGGCATATCAAGCTTACTTTAGAGTCAAACTAGGGGACCAAGATAACCCATTCACTCCCCATATCTTCTGCAAAACATGTGTAGAGAACATATGGGATTGGAGGAACAGGAAAAGGAAGAGTATGTCATTTGGTGTCCCAATGGTGTAGAGGGAAGGGAAAGATCATGTTACTGACTGCTACTTTTGCATGACAAATCTAAAAGGCATCAATTGCAAGAACTAAACTAACACCATGTTCAATACCCTGATGTTCTTTCTGCCATAAAGCCAGTCCCCCATGGCCTTGATCTTACTGTTCCTGGGCCAAATGTCTCCATAGAATCTAGTTCTGATTCCGAATCTAGTGACCTGACTGATACAGCTAAGTGTGGTGCATACAGACCAGGAGAGGACGACCAACCAGTGCCTTTGACCCAAGCCGAACTCAATGACTTGCCACGAGACCTGAACCTTACCAAGGAGTCTGCCCAGCTACTGGATTCTCGTCTTCAAGGGAAGCATCTACTGACACCAGGAAACAACATTTTATTGGTATCGGGACTACGAGAGAGAATTTAGAAAATTCTTCACGTTTGATGAAGCATCTTCACTGGTGTACTGCAACAATATTGCTGACCTGATTGAATTACTTGGTCTGAAGTATGATGCTATGGAATGGAGACTTTTCACTGACAGAAATAAGTTTTCATCGATCCCTGTTGGGCACTCAGTTGAAATGAAAGAATCCCACAAAATCATGGAACGTCTGTTGTCTGCTCTGAACTACCACGAACATAAATGGTTGATCTGTGGAGATCTTAAAGTTGTTGGACTTATCCTAGGACTTCAAGTATCCATGCTTTCTGTGCTTTTGGGATAGCCGTGCTGATGACCAGCATTATGTCAGACCAGAGTGGCCATCAAGACAAGGATTAAAACCTGGGTCACACAACTTTCTGTCCCACCCTCTGGTTGAACCGAGCAAGATATTGCTTCCACCCCGCCACAGCAAACTCGGTCTTATGAAGAACTTTGCCAAGGCATTGGACAAGGCGATAGAGGATTTGCTTTCCTCCATCAGAAGTTTCACCAAGAAAGTATGGAGAACCTTAAGGCAGGTATATTTGATGGTCAGTCATTGCAAGCTTCCTTGGCAACCAAAGATGTTCCTAGTATCAGAAGGTGCTTGATGAGTTAATAGAGAATTTCTGCCAACTTGGTGCACGTGTTTTAGTAAAAATGCACTTCTCCGGTCTCATCTGGACTATTTTCCAAAGAATTGTGGAGACTTCAGTGAAGAACAGGATAAGCGCTTTCACCAAGATATCAGTGTTATGGAGGAACACTATCAAGGCCGATGGAATGTCAACTTTCTGGCTGACTATTGCTAGTGCCTGAAGAGAGATGTGGAGTCAGCTCAGCACAAACTAAAGTCCCTGAAGAGACCATTCACCCATGAGTAGCTTCCTTAGTTCATTATATTCTTCTTGCTAACTATTCAAAATATTTTGTAAGCCTTCTGTGAATAAATCAGTCTGATATTTGCAATATTGTGTTTCATTCACCTACAAATAGATCAGAATTTAGGATATTTTTAATGTGCTAATATTTCATTAACTTGATCTGATTCAATAAAATAAACATGATTTTTGGATTCAGTATAAAAAACTGGCTTAGAATCAAGTATTGAAAACAGCGCAGGACAGTGTAATTATGATAACAATAATGATAATAACCTTACCTTGCTGACCCTTGTTCCATGTCCTTTCCTTGTTAAGAATTTATTTACTCCTTGCAAAAAAGTAATTTACATTTTACAAGCAAGCAGTTTATGAATTTAAAGATTCCTGGCTCGTTTCTTTTCCCAGCCTAGTAATTGCGATATTAGTTCGTCACTGAACAGGTAGGAATACTGGCAAGATTCACCATTTTACGTGTTGACGCATGATTTGGAAAGCAATTATTGGAATTATGTAATTCAGTGCCTTACAAGCCTAACCTGACTCTACACGTAAGGATATAGTGGAAAAGGAGCAATGTGGATTTACCTTGAGTCCGAAAAAGCAATGGAATTATATAAGATCGCCATAATTGCAAAGCCAGTCAGATTACATTAAAGATAATTTTATTTACAAAACATTTACAGTGCAAAACCAAAATAGGAATGGCTGATAAAACCTGTACAAAGTGCAAATAGATATTGTGATTAACCCTTAATGGACAGATCAATCCTCGGGAGTAGTAATAATAGGTTTGCGGTGGTGGACGGATTGGTTCTGTAGTTAAACAATATTACATGCCATCAATTTGGAAAGAATCGGTCGGGAAAGAGGTGCCAATACTTTTATAGCCCATAAATTCACTTATGGCAACTTTTATACTTGTAAAATCACGAGTGTGGGCGACTTGGCATCTCAGGACTTCAGTAGCGCTTGTGACTTGAAGGGCTTGAAGGGGGGGGAGTGTTCTGTGTCTCTCTCTCACATGACGTCTTTTTGTAAATTTACTTGTAAATATGGGTTGTCGTTGTTTTTTGTTTTTATCTTTTACAATAGTAAGTCGGTTGTAAATGTAATTTTGCAAAGAAATACTAGAAAAACATATATAAGTAAAAAAAAATTTACTGAATCTTTGTTCTCAGTAAATTTATATAAATATTTTTCAACAAATATGCTAAGAATGTTATTGCTTTTATTTACTATCTGTTTTGATATTGTGTGAGCAGTAATTATAATTTTACAAAATGAAATAAATTTATTAATGAGAAAAACATACAAGTGGGTAAAATTTTCAACTTCTCATGGAAGGTAGGGAACATATTTGCATATCTTCTTTCCATTGAAGTGGTTTTTTTTTTTTTTTTTTTTTGTAAAATTGTCGACCTAAAGTTTACCCCCGGTCTGGGGAGCGCATATCAATATATTACCCTTCCAGTAAGGGTTAATTACAATGAAGTTCACAATGGCAAATCATTAAATGGGCTACCCCATTACATGTGATACAGATTCGAGTTTGTGGTGAATGACTGCCTTACTAGAGTAGATGTAAATGTGGCTGTATCTCAGAACGGTAACTTCTGCGGTAAGTTGCTATGCTTGACAAGGAACAGAGGCATGGATTTCAAGGAAGCATGAATCTGGAATAGCATTCCAGGTTACACGGAACCATACCAAGACTTTCTCTCACATGAAATATGTTATTCACCATGGAGGAATCTATTGTTAAAATTAAAGCAATCAAAAAAAGGTTAAAGAATTACTTGAAGAAAATCGAACTGGCTATATGAGTGCAACTCAGAACGTACCTGTGTGCCTGGGGCATATAACTTGATCACAGGAGATGGAGTCAAGTTTTTTTCTGAGTCATGGAGCACGCCAGTGAAGCTTTGCTAGGCAGAGGCGTACGCTTGCCCGTGAGAGGCAACCCGGAATAAGTGAGAACAAGCGAGGTTGCGTGCCCACTGGGGGTAACATTGCCCCCCCCCCCCCCCTTTGGTAGGTCTCATTTCTGAAAACAAGGGCATACAGCTTGTGAAATGTTCCAGGAGAAAAGAATCTTATGGTTAAGCTCCTTAAGGGTTCCTCTAGCTACTCATCTCCCTCATGACCTGCCTTTCTATAATTCCCTAAACCTCCAATGTCATATGATGCTTGGACAAAATGGCTAACTCCTGCCTCAATTTTAAACTACTGAACACTGGCTAAGAGAGGCGAGGAGAAATATGTAAATCACATATATAAATATATGCATATATATACACACATACACATATACATACACATACACACATATATTTTTTGTCCAAATTAAAATATCAAACCTATAAATGGTAGGTGAACACTTCACTCATATAACCCAGTACATCATGAAAATACCTACATAAATCAACAACTAAATCAGGCTCCACATCCATCAAATTAGCCACTCTTGCAAAGTCTAACTTATTATATTTTGTCTGGCAACTGTCAGACAAGGGACAAGAAATAAGTACATGGCTTTCTGATAGTACACTGCTATTATCACACTAGCAAGTTCTTGCATATGTCAGGATTCTGCTCCATCTACCAGTCTCCACCTTCAGATTATGAGACATCAGGCGCAAGCATATGAATGACACTCGGCAGAAATCTGGGATATACTGGTTAGCAAAGTAAACCATATGTACACTCAGGGAAGGGTTTAACTCAGATACATATGTATTGAATTTCGTGGCATTCTCAGCTCTCTTGCGTACATCATGTGCAAACATTGCCAACGAATTTCGCTCATCAATTTGTTCTAATATGTTTGCTAAAAACCTATAGCCTGGAGTTCCATTATCTCTGCACAAATTAAGGCACGTAATTAAATGGCAATTCTTCATCTATATCTTCTCTCTTGGACACCAAAAAGGACTTCTGTTTTCAATACACTAATACTATAGAATACTCAAGCAATGCTGACATCAGAATGTATGTACCAATATGATGTATACAATAGATCATATGGATTCAAGTAAACAAATGAGACTTTCAAAAACGAATCAAAATTTTTAAGTGTTATTCGACAACTATCGGTATTGAATGAATGAGTAAGCAGACATAGTATTTATAACTGAGGCGTGGTTGCCAACGAGTTGCCAGAAAAGATGTTTCTGAGCCTAATGAATGCTGTAGGTTTTCCTGGGAGATTGCACTTCCTTGATATGCTAAATCACTAACGCTGGTCTAACTAAATACTTAGTAGATCAACTGAGACTCAGTCTTGCAAACAACACTACAAAAACACTAGGTAATAATGCAAGTAAATGTAAAATGGTCTCTACGTATGGAAATTGCAAAACTTTAAGGGCTCTGAGAACAGTAAAAAACAAGAAACAAAGTATGAGAATGTGGTGAGACTGACACACAAGTACCATTCACTTTACCTCAGTCTGTGGATGAGATATGTGGAGAAACAGAGCCAGTCTGCAGTGTGCCAAAATCTTCAATGGAAATTTGTGCTGCAGTCGGTCCAGACCCAGGGAGAATGTGGTGAGAGAAGGAAATGCCCTTCTGGTTACAAGTTCATGGTGCAGAGGACCATCGGCAGTGATATGCACACTTCTTCTCAATTCCTAAGGTAAGAGCAGGTAACAGATGCATATGTGGACAGAGCAATGACCAGGAACATTCTACTGACGTGATTCCGGCAGTGGGTCCTCTCTCCTTGACTCAAACTCCTGCTACTACTGTGTCAGCAGTGATTCCCCTTTTTATACCACATTAGGGATAATAGAGTCGTTGTCATCTTGTTGTGACTGCGTATGGCTTGTCCATTGTTTTGGGGTCCCACCAGGATGCTTCAGTTTTGATAGGTAATCTGGAATGACAATGGATGAAGACCAGAACCACAATAGATAGGGAATAAATACAACGTGTATGTCTCTTGAGGTCGAGAACGACAATAAGTTAAATTAGCGGGTGAACTAATCTGAGGATTACAAGGGTTAGGTCAGAGGGGAGCTAATTTCAAGGATGCAGGTGCATGGGGTAAAGGTGAGGACAGGAAAGGGCACCTCCTAATGACCCCGGCTATTCTTTAAAAGGGGGTACAAATACTATAATGACCGTCTGGGTGCCTTCCTATTATTCAATCAGATGGGAAATCCTATAACGACAGTCTGGTCAGTCCTTCCTATTCTTCCTAAAATTCCATCTGGGACATGTCACGGGCCTTTGGTGATTTCTTTATGATATGGTCAAAAGGTACATGATTTACAAATACATGTTTTCCAAAACAAGTTTACTCTCCTTATTTCTTAAAATGTTAAACTACTTCACCAAAACTCTATATCTCTTCCAATTGCTAAGTTATATATATATATATATATATATATATATATATATATATATATATATATATATATATATATATATATATATATATATATATATGTATATAATATATATATATATATAAATACATATATATATATATATATATATATATATATATATATATATATATATATATATATATATATATAATATATATATATATATTATATATATACATGTGTGTGTGTGTTTATGCGTGAAAGGTTACACTAATAACATCAACAATACCAAATCAATTTATTCAATATTTCACTATTTGCTCCTGGACATACATGCTTATATACATACATACATAATATAAAACATACATACAAGCATACAATACACACATCCAGACTGTGAGGAAGAGTGTCAACTAACTAGACGTAATAAAATAATAATAAAAAAAAATTTCATTTAAGAGCGCGTGGCAGTTTTCATTTCGTGCCTCAGTTTTTCGCCATGATTTCAAATAGGGAGAAGCAAAAGCCTGCCGGAATTCATCATGCGTGCGTAGCATAATTCACGTTCGCATCGGAGAACTTCGATCAGTGCCGCTGTCTAATGGAAGGTAATCCTGGAAAATACGAGCGAATCCAGGAGAGTTAAATTGCTCCCATTATTCTGCCGACTAGTTGCACAGTCGATTAGTGGATTAGTAATTTCTGTAATGGAGCTCAAAATACACGGCAAACTAATCCCTGATATGAGGAAAATGTGGCTCAGGTGCGGCAATAATGCATAAATATGGCGAAAGATGCGTAACAGGAAAGTCGGTCTCGGCGTATTTCTTAAATTATATGGAAATCGGGCAATAGGATTTCGCCACTGAGTTCAATTTCTCCGTAGTATACACTGGGTCCATGAGAGGACTTGATTATAAAATAATAATTTTTACGAGATAACATTCTTTTTGTTTTATGTCTGTATCAGAAATATTGTTGGAGATGTGGAAGTTATAATTCAAAGAAAAAGGTTCACCTCCTCGAAACGAGGTGAACATACTAACTATAGAATCACGGTCGCTAAGGACGATAAAAGAACCAACTTAATTAAGGAAAGGTCCATTGATTTTCTGTGATATGAGCAGCACCCACTAACGTGAGATACTCTTTCAGGAGGACAGATATTTCTTTACAAAACCCAAATCTAAGGAAAATTATCAAAATTAAAGTCTTTGTATTGCCTTCAACATTCACACATAAGTACAAACTCTTACTAAATTCCTTCTTAAGGTATTATTGAAAGTGTAAATTAGGCAGTCTAAAAGAATCTACTAATTCATGCACATAACTCACAGAATCTGAGAAGGAGATACTACAGGTGAATAAGACGGAAGATTTGTGACATGCTTTGGAGAACACCTGTTCTTCATCTGGATGCAATATGCTTGGGGACCCCGTTCACGGCAAAAGATAGTGACGAACTGAACTCTTTGTCGCTGTCGTCCGAACGTATTCAGCAAAGAGCCTACATTTTCCCACGTGCAGCTGTATGTGTATGTGACATGGGAGAAGACAATGCCTACCTTTGGTCCCGACAGACTTAGGCTACACTTCTCAGAATAAGAAGAAAGGAACTCCTTCTCTCTACTAAGATGACTTTCCTAAATATCATCGTCTCTAAACTTTCATGGCTTGTATGCTTTAAGGGAATCTATGAACAATCTTTTGGAAATAAAGTGAACCTTGAGTAAAAATAAAATAAAATAAAATAAATTTAGATAAAGGATTTTCGCTTTCATGGACAGTTGAAAATTATAAACTCTCATCGTCACAATGATTATTTTGTGAAATTTAGGCTGTCAAGCCAACCACTAGGATACTTTCAGCCATTCAGCTCTTAACAGAGCAAAAAGGAGGAGTTGGAGTGGCTGGACAGCAAGATAACGAAATCCGGAAAATATAAAGGCATTAAAGTACAAAGGATCTAAAGTTGGAATTAGGAGCAAATCACTCGACTGCGCTAAGAAACAACAGCAGGACAGCAAGAATGAAGAAAGGAAGAGAAAATGGAGGTTAAGAGACTAAAAAAAGTAAGTGTAGTGTAGCTAAGTGCCGAATGTATGCTGCAAATACCATTTCTCATTGCTTATAATGCACCACGTGAGGTGCACTGACAGCATTGCCTTCTACGGGGCTCACTGTAAAGCTGGCCAGATATCTATGTGACTGGCATGAATCACTCGGTACTTAACATGTAAGGGGGTCATTGATGCCAGTTCTGTCAAGAATGGCTTTTCCTGTTGTCCTCTCATGTCTACACTTTAACAATTAACACTGAATCCTCAAGGGGGCCTTTACCGCCTTAACGCTAGTACTACACGACTACCACGCGGTCACGTGGCCACAAAGAAACTTCTGGAAAATCTACAAAAAATGCATGGAATCACAACATCTCTCTGGAACTGAGATCAAGAACACTTCTGAAAAAAACATGCACTTTATCCCTAACTTTTACTAAGATTAACTTATGACAAATCACAGTTACCCCATGGTGGAGATGGAAATTTGAGTACGGGCTCTAGAGCTCACCAAACTTTGCATCTGTTCCGTAACCAGTTAGTTATTTACATATTTTTTCTAGTTCTAGAATAACATCTTAATTCTTTTGAATGAATTGCAATTTCAGTAACTAAACATGTAATCAAAAGTTCTAAATGTTCTTGGAGGTATGATTCAATAGTCTCAATGCAAATGTTTCATTTCAGTACAGAACCATTACGTTTTTGGTACCAATTGACTTACATGGAAGCTTTTATGTTAGGGCCAAAAAAAAAAGGAAAAGGCCAAAAAAAGCTGGTAATGCAAAATTGGTGTGGCAAGAGCACATGGGCTTTGGGGGAGGTTGAGGCCTAGATGTGTACGCAGTACTACGATACGTGTCCAGCTCTCAACAACAAACAGAACTACCCTAGACTTTACACTAGCATCAGCAAATGCAACACAGTGTTCAAACAGAAATATGGGAGTCAGTGCAACTAGCTATGCAAGCAATTCTGAAGCAATATTCAATGGAAATCAATGCATTCAGTTGCATAGGCAATTCAAGTAGCAATCAATAAAAATCAATGTATTCAATTATACAGGCATTTCAGATAGCAATCAATGCAATACAAAAATCAATGCATTAAATTGTGCAAGCAATTCACGTAGTAATCAATAGAAATCAATGTAATCTTGCTACAACACTGACTAATTAAAGTAAGAATTGCAATAACTAAATTATTATTCCTGAGTTGACCAATGAAGGTAAACTTAGCAATAATGAGATTATGTGCATGCAATTATCAAAACTATCTAATAGCAATCAAGAGCTTCACCTCTTACTCAGTCAGACCTATGAATAGCAGTAATCATGGCAAATCAGTTGCACAATGCTCCTGCTGGACCCTCATTATGGATGACTTCTGCCCCCATGCAGTACATGAGTTACATGTGAACATAAAGAAATTACAACTGTTGTTAACAAACAATTCACTTGTTTGAAGTCATCTGCAGACAACTCTGGCCGATCTCGCAAGACACAACAACAATAACTAGAATAACCATAATACCTTCAAATCCCTTCTCAACTCCCACTCTTTCATTGTTCCCTCTAATCGGTTACACTACTCATTATACTAGTTCATCCTTCACCCACTCCGACATTTACTGTCTCTGTTCAATAGCAGCTCTTTTTTTTGGTCCGGTTTCTAACTCGTTCATCATTCCACTCACTTTGTCTCTATCACTTTCTGTCTCACTCTCACTCATCACTAGTCTTTCAATCTGTCGAGTCACGCTTTCCTCACTATTCTCTTCCTGATTCTACTCATTTCCCTCTGTGTCATAACCATCGTCATCCTGGCTTCCTGATTCCTCCTGTTTGTTGTTGTAGGTGATGATCTCTGATGGAACGGTGTGTTCTACTGCTGGAAGGTGTTCCTCACCTTTCAAGAACATCTTTATGGATCTCATTACCACTCTGATGTCAGGATATACTGCAACAACCTTGCCAAGAGGCCATTGACTGCGTTTCTTTTGATCGGTCTTGATCAACACAATGTTGCCTTTCAGGTAGTGCAGTTGTGAGACCCTCTCAGAAGTTGTGCCTCTCTTGAAGAGATCTCAGGTAACCCTCTCTCCAGTGGCGTTTAAAATGGTCGAGGGTTTCTGTCAGTCTGAAGTATTGGTGTCGCAGTTGTCTTGTGGTCAAGGTCTGATGCATGCCTTCATGAGGGACCACTGCCAGCAGTAAATGGATCACATTGCCAAGTATGAGGTGCAATAGCTCAAGGACTTCATCATCTCACATGTCCCCTGCGCACATTAGTGGACAGTTGTTAACTAAAGCTTCGGCTTCTTTCATTAGGGTTCGAAGCTGCACCTTAGTTAACACATTTCGTTAAAGGGTGATGGCAAACGTCCGCTTGACTACCCCATCAACCTCTGAAAAAATCCTCCCTTCCTGGGAGTTTGGAACATCCACTTCATTCCTGCCCTGCACAGGAAATGTCACATCACATCATCATAGACCTGCAGGAAGGTGCTTGCTACGCGGAAGGTCATAGCATTATCGCTGTAGATGGTGGATTGCGTTCTGTGCATGGCAGCGAATCTCCTCGACAGCAATATGAAGGTGTTAGCTGCAGTAATCCAGATATACTGCACAACTGGCTATACAGGCAGGGTTGTAGGCAGTGGTACTGTGGTGCGATGTCCCATAAGTCCGATAAGTCCGACAGGGAAGGCAGGTCCGCGGTCCGTTGTGATGTCATCTGGCACTCCAAAACGGCTGATCTTACTGGAGAGGAGGGCCTCTGCACAGGAGCTAGTGGTGGCTTTCGTCATTGGGGTTGCTTTGGACCATCTAGTGGATCAATCAATGAGGTATTAGGTGCCCTTGGACGGAGGTAGGGGTCCTACAACATCCACGAGGATGTTGCTGAACCTCCATCTTGGTTGTGGGAAATCGCCTTCACCCGATTCGGTGTGCCAACCAACCTTGCTAGTCTGGCCCATTCCCGCAAGTCCATCCGGATCCCATGCCATACAAATTTTTCCATCAGGAGGTGCATCATTGTACAGCCTAACTGGTGTGAGAGACCATGGATCACATTGAACACAATCTTCCTGCAGGAGGCTAGGATCAACAGGCAGGGGCGGCCGGTGCTGGTGTCACAGAGGAGTGTCGTGCCAGAGGGTCTGAAGGGCACATCTTCCCACTTAAGGGAGGTGAGGGCCATGCGGTGGGCCAGTATTTCTGGACCGGTGGCTTGTTCCTGGGCGAGGTCCTCATAGTAGATCTTGAGGTGGACAGCGCTGATCTCTATCCTCGTTAGGAATTCGGCTACAGGATTTTTCTCCCCGGGGACATAGTGGATGATTGCAGCCAAACTCAGCAATGGCTGCAAGGTGCCATTGTTGCCTCGCCAACCAGGCATCGCTTGACTTGGTGAAGGCGTGGAACAAAGGTTAATGGTCCTTTCTGACAGTGAAGGGGGAGCCCTCCAGGAGGTATCAGAAGTGGCGCTAGGCCTGGTAGGCAGCCAATAACTCGTAGTTGAAAGTGCTGTGGCAGGTCTCAGCGGGCTTCAGCTTCCTGCTGAAGAAGACGAGCAGTTGGAGAGACCCGTGAGTGACCTGCTCCAGGACAGCTCTGCAGGCGACGTGTCGGGGTCCCATGGACGAGGGTGGTGACCCTGGAGAAGGACGTCTTTGTCCGATGGAAGGCCTGTTGTTGCGCTGCTTCCCATGCCAACTTCTTTGGCTTCCCCTTCAGGACCTCTGTCAAGTGGTACATGGTAAAGGCAATGTCCAGAATGAAGCAGCGGTAATAATTCACCATACTGGTGAACTCCTGCAGGGCCTTGATTGTCGCTGGTGTTGGGAACCTCTCTATGGCGTCCACCTTCGAAGCCATGGAGCACACTCCTGACCTGGATCTCTCGTGCCCAAGGAAGATGCATTTATCAAAACGGACAACCAGAGCGTTCTCTTGGAGGTGCTTCAGCACTGCCTGAATATGGTGCAGGTGTTTTGGGGATCTGGAAAAAATCAAAATGTCATTGACGTAGCAGACACAGAAGGTTAGATCTCCCAGAATGCTATCCATCAGGCATTGGAAGGTGGCTCTGGTGTTCCTCAGGCTGAAGGTGGAGTAGGAGAAAATGTAGGATCCGAAGGGTGTGATGATGGCTGTCTTTTGGACGTCCTCGGGATTCATAGGAACCTGAAAATAAGATTTTAAGAGATTCCTTTTTGAGAAAACCCCCTCCCAAACATGCAGAACTTGACCGGAGTGAAGGGCTCCTGTCAGGTCCTGCATGTTTGGCAGGGGGTAGTGATCAGGGGTCGTCACCATGTTCAACCGACGGTAGCCCTCGCAGGGCCTCTAAGCACCATCCGACTTCTTGACCAGGTGAGGCCCACAGGCTCAAGCCTTCTTGCAGATGCCCATATGCTCCATCTTTGTGAAGGCCCTCTCGGGGCCCTGAAGGCGGTTCGGCGGAAGTCTGCGGAACTTTTCGTTGGGGGGGAGGGGGGCGGCCTGTGGTTGTGATATGGTGGAATACACAGTGCTTGGCTGTGGTCATGGTGGCCTGACTGAGTTCCGGTTTGAAAACGTCTGGGAACTCCTGTAGGAGGTTGCCGTATTTGTGGGGCATGATGGAGCAAATGGTGGTTATGCCTAGACCTGTGGTGAGTGGGAGGGAGTGGCATGTCCCTGTGTTGAGGAGGCGCTTGCACCACACGTCCACCAGGAGCCCGTGTTGCACCAGGAAATTCACCCTGAGGTGAGGAGCCTTGACGTCAGAGACGATGAACTGCCAGATGTAGTTGTGGCCTAGGATGGAGACTTTTAAGGACTTTGTGCCGTAGGAGCAGATGGGGATCCTGTTTGTGGCCATGAGGGCAGTGGTGGCATTGGGAGTGTGGTTGCAGTCATCTTCTGATGGCAGGAACATCATCCCTGTGTCAACTAGCATCCTGTGGCCAGAGATCGCGTTGCGGACATAGAAGCCTATGGGGTGTGGTTTTGGCGCAGTTGCAGCCATTGCTGTTGGTGGGGTTGGTCGCCTTCCCTATTTTTTAATGGGGAATATGAGCAGGGCGATTCACACCTCCTGGCTAACTTACCAAACTTCCTGTGGTAAAATCACCAGGTTGCCCTGTCTCCTCGATGATGCATATGACCCTTCCTCTTGTGTACAGCGTTTATGTGCGTTGTTTCGCCATCTTCCATCATTAGGTAGTAGGTCGATGTTGGGGCAGCAAGTTTGGCAGCCCTGGCAGCCTCAGTCAGCTTCTCGGCCTTGTCAACTAGCTTCTCCTTGGATAGGGTGTCGGCGTTGGTTATCTGCCTATGGTCCCCAGGGAGACAGTTTACGGAAGAATATCTAGCACAAAAAGCTGATCGTGTCCCGACCCTCCTCACCAATCTCTGGTAGCCAAAGAAGACCCATCAACTTGTACCAGGCATCCTTCTGATCGGCGTCGCGCTGGGTTGGTGATGAGGTTGAGTACACGGACAGCCCTCAGGAATGTGAGTGGAGTAGGTGCTGATGAGCCTTTGCTTCAGCTCGACGAGGGTGACCAGGCTGGTCTGCGGGTTCAGCCACGGGGATGTGCGACTGTAAACCTCCCCTGGGACAACTGCTATGATTATATTGGCTTGGAGCACTTTGTCCACGAGCCCCTCGATCCTAATTGGCCTTCCACTTGGTAAAACCATGAGGGCGGGTCTTATGTGGCAAAAGGCGGCAATCTGACGGCCTGGACGGCAGTCACAAGAGGAGACTCGGTGGAGGTCTATGGGTCATGGGAAGCCTCCGAAGAACTGTCTGCTTCGGCCGAGCCTGGCATTGTCACCTCACTCGAATCGGTCGACAGGAATTGTGAATGGCAGGCCAAACTGTTCGTGAAATGCCTAAACACACCTAAGGAAGATGTGCCGTATTTAGTCTGCTAATTGCGTTGGTTGTCCGTGGAGAGGAACTTTCAAAGGCCTAGACGGAAGCACCGTATTAAGTCCGCTAAAGGTCTCTGAGCGGTCGTAATAAGTCCATTAATGGCTGAGCTAAAACCTGTGCCACTGTCCAATCTGGGAGGTCACCAGTTATGAGATATAGACAAATAGGCAGCCTAAGCAGTACTAACTTTATAACAGGTACTAAGTTTATAAGTACAGTGTGCAGACGGATATGTAGTACCTGACCCACGAGAGAGAGAACAATGGGTCAGAGTGAGCCAATTTGTGTTTTCTCATAGACATACATACATAGATGATACTACCTAAAAACAATGAATATATGTGCATTATACATCAGCGGAAAGGTTGGAGAGTGCTCTACAGAATGGTATAAGGAACAATGCTGCTATGATGATTATATACAATATATACAGGAAAAAGCATTGTCCTTACAGGCTTTTTGAAGGTAGTAAACACCTATTCACTTTTACTGTTGGGTACATTGGTTAATCTACTTTCAGTATACACAATTCCATTCCTTAACACTAGACTTAATTGACTAATAGAGCTATCAATGTGTGCAGGTACTCACACTCCATTTTCCAAGTGGTCACACACTGTTGGGAAGAGATGCTGTTGCTCTAGACAGACTAACTTGGGAAATGGATCTGCTTGGCAGTTCCAAAACTTTAAGACTAAACTCATGATTCTGTTTTACTTAACAAAACTGACATTACTCCCCTTTAGAACCTAAAGTTCTCTGGGCGGAGTCAGCATCCCTTCTTTCCTCAGTTCTCTCGGGGCAGCAACAACCAAGGTTTGTTGTTGGATGGGTGTATCCCCTTCTGCATAAGGTTCAGCCTTGTCTTTTATATGTAGAAAGGCAGGTCCCTTGTACCACAAGTGATTCTGGCTGAAATCTTTCAAGGTAGAGCCTCGTGTTAAGATATCAGCTGGGTTCTGTTTAGTGGGGATGTACCAGAGTTCCATGACACATTCCTGTTGGATAGAGTTAATTTCCCTTGCTGTCAGTCCATACAATTATTCCATGAATGTTCAGCAATTTTTTTCAGATGTTTTCCCAGTCTAAACCCCTGTAATAATGCTAACAATTCTAGTTTTGGGATAGTTAATTTTGCTTGTTACCTTGGCATTACTCTCATCTTCGATGTTAGGATGTTTACTTGCCCTTCCCTACGCCCAACATAGGCTACTGTCCCGTATGCTTTACTAGAAGCATCTGTGAAAAGGTGCAGCTCAGTTTCCCTTAAAATCATTCCCTATGTGAATTTCAAGGTGTGGACAAGAAAAAAACTCCTTGAGTATCTTATTTGCTTCTTGCTATCGTTCTCTAGACAGAACATTGTCAATCTATCCCAACCTCCCACTAAGATTGGACTTACTAACCCAAAGGGATCAAAGTTGGAAACTAATAATGATAACTTACATTTCATGAGTTCAGTGCCTTGTCTATTCTCCCCAATTCCCTTACATGGTTTCAAGCTTAAACTATCATCTTTCCTATCCCAAACTATTCCTAATACTGAAATCTCCCTAGGTTCTTGGCATCCTATCAGTTGATCAAAATTCTCATTGTTACTGGCCCACTGGGATCTATATCCAACTGTTTCTCAAGTGTGTTCAGTTACGCAAGAGCATTACAGTAATTGTTATGAGGTCGTTCAGACCCGCGAAACGGTAAGCTTACCTGGTACCCTTGTTCAGTTCTGGTAATACTTTTTTTGGGACTTTCTGCATGGCAGCATGTTCAGAGGTAGTGAATTGCTCGTGTGGCGCATCCAATAGTGTCTAGTTTCCACCACATATCAACATCAACTTCGTCTTCGACCAGCCTGTATACATGTAAAGTACATACGGTGAAGATATCCAATCCCTCTAGGGCCCATTGAGGCGCTCAGCCGTATGGTGTGACTCCATTATGAGTGACGAACATGCTCATTCCATCAATCTTTTCCATTCCTAACACGAACAAACTAAAATAGTCAGCTCCAACCAACAAGTTAACATTTCTTGGAACATCCCCTTTAATGCCTTTATCCACCATTGTGCAGTCGGGGAAAAGATTCCTTTACCCCAGGAGTTCACGAGACATTATAAATGGCAATGCCACTTTTGTTTTTGTAGTAGACAAGCCTCATTGTTGCTGATGTCTCCTTACCAGTTACCATATATTTAATATAAGTGTGAACAATCAGGAACGTGAAAATTGACTGGGCTTATAAGTTTTCTTTCTCAGGATTAAATAAAACTTTTTGCAGAAGGGAATTACGTAGAGTAAAATCATCGTGTTCCTAGACTGACAAAGGTGATGGGGGTGGAGGGGGACAGAATGGAAGGAGGTAAAAGTTGTTCGGTGGAAGGGAGGGTAGGAACGGTGAACTATCTAAGCAAACCATGCATAGCTTTTTAACGCTTTTTCTCTAACTCCAAGATCTTTAAATTTCCATTTCAAAAATAGATACTGTCGCTACACTGACAAAGTAAATGTCGATGCAATTGCTACAATATCACAATCGTTGTCCACAACCCATTTTTTCAAGATGAGAGAGAGAGATTGTTTGTAAACTATTTATTTTCAATACAAGTACAACTTATAAGTGGTTTTATAATCAGTATAAATTCGCTTCCAAATATGTTGAAAGGTAATTGTTTCTGAGACAGGGTTTATGAATAAGGGTGGAGGTGGTTTCTTTTCCAAACTACGGCCTTTCTTAACTTTTGGCCGGGAGAAAAGGTTTACCTTATACTTTTTTGTAAACCTCAAGAAACTACATCAATCAAAACCTTATTGAGAATGAACTGGCAAGAGGAAAGGCTTTGCCGACGAGGGGCAATAGTTGCGGTAAAAGGGAGGGGCATGTCAAACAGTACAGTTTCAATACAAGGGAACTTGGCAGTACAAAGACAATATTTAAACGCTGGTGGAGGTGGTGGCAGGAATCAGTAAACGTCAAAGATAAACACCGGAGCAGTGGGCTAGGAGGACATTTGAAGATAATAGGCAAATTCTTGACTGTAATTAAGTCTCCTTTTAAGAATGCAGTAGCCATTAGGGACGAGCTGCATTTAGAGGTCTATAAACGCACAGTGAGGAATCATCTTCATGATGCAGCTCTGTTTTATCGGATCCCGTTTAAAAAGGGGAAACCTGAACACCATAAAAGGGCAAGATTGGCGTTTGCACTTCGGTATGCTGATAAAACCCTTGATTACTTGGCCCGAGTCATATTCAGTGACATGAAAACATTCACTTCGGCAATTCATGGACGACTACACTGCTGACGTCCAAACAACACAAGATACGAGCAACAGTTCATATATGAAATTGTTCCCAGTGACTATATATTATCATGCAATGTATAGGACTGGATGCATTTACACAGTGTGGGAGAACTTGCTGAAGTTGGCTGCCACTTCACTGCTGAGAAATATATAGTGTATTAGAAGAAGTAATGGTGCCTACTGTCGATATTCATTGTCTTGCTCATCATAATTAGATAATAGCAAGTTACTATAAAGATTTTGTATAGCATCTAATATAAGATTTCCAATTAAATGATACAAATGATACAAAAATCTTTTCGGCGACTCTTGCTTCTTTTTCTTTTTTGACAGGATAACTGTTCTATTCTTAATGTCCGCATTGTTAGGCGATGGTTTGTAGAACAACAAGATATTTAACTCCTGGAATGGACTAGCAAAGGGTGCGACATGAAACCTAAATGTATGGGGAAATATAGTTAGCAGTTGGGAGCAAAGACAGGAGCGATCTCACCAACTGCTTGAGCTCACACTAAGGGAGTGGTATTCTTATGCCAACGAAATCAGAGTGATTTACAACCACGTTACATCTATGCCAAATAGGTTGCAGGTTATCGCAAATGATGAAGGCTGGACAAGATATTGATTTTTATGAGCATTAAATATTAATTAGCTATCAGGTTTCTACTTTGGTGATGGAAATAAACAAAGTAGCAAGTTATATTTTGGTCTATCCTGTAGATTATCAAAATGATTTATAACTTCAAGTCTGTATAATACTAGTTGCGTTATTATTATTATTATTATTATTAGTAGTAGTAGTAGTAGTAGTAGTAGTAGTAGTAGTAATCATAGTTCTGAATTTTCGAGTATATAAATGAAATTACTGGAAATTTTAAAATGATATGTGAGACGGATATTTACAAGGATATTTCAATGTTTCTTGACCTTTCGAAACTCAAGACTGAACAACCTCATGCAAAGATCAATCCTCAGTAAAAAAAATATATATATATATATTTAATCTTGTTGTGCATGGTAGAAACGTTGAACAATAAAAAGCATAGAAGGCATCGTTAACGATATTTTCTGCATTTGTAAAACCTTTAGTTTGCTGCTGAATTTCATCTCCGAAAACAAATACAGTAATTACATTTGAATAAACATTTTATAGATATGTTTCTTTAAAAAACCTATACATAGTCCCCAACCCATTTCAGAAGACGAGAGAGAGAGACTGATGTCGTGATCACACAAATATCTAGCAAAATAAATCAGAAATTTATTTTGCTCGTCTATTTTCTTAAATGTGGCCACCGTCACTGGCCAGCATTCTTTTATGATATTAATGAGTGAACAGTCAAACCATGCCACTACAGCATTTACGTGGAAAACAAGTTCTTTCCTCATTACTGTACTTGAACCACTGTCAGGCAGCCTCTATCAAGGGATGAACACCGAAATAGATAAAGCTTATTTTACTATATACTTGGACAGAGAAATTTGAATTGGTAAAAATTTCATGAAATGTATTGGCGATCCTGATAGGAAACCTATTTTTAGACATACTTTGTAGCAGTTGTTGGATAACATTTACTTTTTTAGCTCATTCGTTGTGACTAAGAATATAGGATGTCTATCCAAGAATGATCAGCTAAGAACTAAGTTTCCTTTTCGCCGACCGCTGCTGAGATCACCCTAACAACTTTTAATTTGGTGTTAATTTTCACTGTTAACATAATCTTAGTACGCCACAGTTTTAATCATAACTTATCAGCCAGTGACCGCTGCTAAATGCTCTTTTACTTTCAAATTATACTTATTTAACATTTTTTATAACATGGTTACTTGGACATAGACTGTATATATTTTTCGTTTACCATATACAAAAATTTTACAGTAGCGGTCAGCGAAAAGGAAACTTAGTTCTTAGCTGATCATTCTTGAGGTGTCAGTCACCGAACAGGATTAGCCTTATCCAAGAACGAATTCTCTGCTATATGCAACCATGCAGTAAAATGTAAACATAGCATTCAGTACCGTGATTTTAAAATCTTATCACAAGCAATACATAACCAGTCATTACCTATTCTCGAGTCCCTCTTCATTAAACAATTGTCACCAACCCTTAACAATAATTCAACTGCTGTACAAATAAACATTACCTAATAGACCATTTTGCCTTTATGACTCGGTTTTTGCCTTTCCCCTTTTGTCAAAAATAAATAATAACTAATTTAGTCTATGTTTCTGTGCGGATGAGTTCTCATTTCGCTATTTTTTGCTTTGTGTTCGCCTTTATATATATATATATATATATATATATATATATATATATATATATATATATATATATATACTATATATATATATATATATATTTCTTCTTCTATTGTAATCATATACAGAAATTTTTTGCCTGTTAGGATAAATGTTAAGAAAAAATTTTCTCCTGTCTTTAGTAATGATGTAATTTTCTTAGTTGTTCATGTGTAGTTTTTGTTATTAAGTTTTTCTTTATTTAATTTTTTTCTTTTTTCTCTGTAGTAGATTTGCTCTTTACTGTTAATCTCTTATTTAATTAGTTACCATTTTGCTTTTTTATAAAATTCGAACTTCTCACTGATCTAATGATAATTAATCTATATAATTTTTTAAAAGTGCAATTTACTACTGTGCCCCATTTTAGTATGATTTTTAATGTATAGAATTTTAATTTTTCCCTGTTTTTAGCCCAGAAGATGGGATTTGTATCCGAAACGTAGCGTGGACAGAAATAAAGTTTTACCGGAAAAAATGCTGAAGGTTTTGATGGCCATACTCTTTATTTCTATTTATATATTATATATTTTTTTTATATATATATATATATATATATATATATATATATAGAATATATATTATATTATAATATGTATACTATATATATAATATTATATAATATATAATATATAATATATATATATATTATACTTATATAGATTATTTATTATAATATCTATATATAATATATTTATAAGATATATATTATATGTATATATAATAGATATATATAGATATCTAGAATATATATATTATATTATACATATATATAAATAATATATAGACATATATATTATTATAATAATAATATTAAGATATAATATATGTATATAATATATATAATATATATATTTAAATATCTATAATATATATATATAATATATATATATATATAATATTACATAAATATAATATATAGATTAATATATACATAAAATATATAATTTTATATACTAAATATAAATATATTAAATTAATATGTTTAATAATATATGTATACAAAATATAATTATATTTATATAATAATAGATATATTATATATATAGAATACAGTATGATATAT
>NC_061109.1:37179896-37194896 GCF_015104395.2 Macrobrachium nipponense
ATTTGTGCCCACCCTGTCACAGTCATTGTGCGTCTTATGGTAGATATTAGTTTTATATATTAAATGTCATTTCAGTGATGGCTCAGGAATGATTTACAGTTTTAATAACTAACAACCAAATTGAGAATATTATGGAAATAGTAATCACGTTCTATTTGATATGCTTTTGAAACCAAAAGTATACTGCCATGTTTACTAAATTATGATCAATCCATCCAGTACAAAATTCGAAGAATCTAGAATTGATTGCGATGTTATATAAATTATAAGTAAACATTTAAGATAATATGGTCTCTTAGCTAGGCCAGGGGGTCCACGGAACACGCCATTATCAGGCGGCTCGAGAGCAACCCTTAACCAACGCCGAGGCCATTCGTGAATACCTGGATTAGAAGTGTCTTCGATGACAGTACGACACAGACTTCACACTGCTAGGATTCATCACAGAATACCAGCGACGAAGGAGCTCTTGATGGAGCGACATAAGGCGGGAAGGCTTGATTTTGCAGAACGTCATGCTGATAAGGATTTGGACTTTGAGGCCAGGTCCATCTTTACTGACGAGAAGTGCATCTCGTCCACATCGCATGGAAGCTGCAGTGTTGGCGAACAAATAGAAACTCGGTATGATAAGCAAAATCTTTACTTGCATCAAAATATCAATTGCAACTTCTTTATATTAATTATTAATCTTCAGATTTTGTTCCACGGAAGTGGACTGTCAAAACATATATAAAGGGAGTAAACATAAATAAGAGTGCTATTTCTGAGATAAATATTAGGTAAGGGACAGTGGCAGCCATTTGCTCTCTTTCCTCAAATATAATTAAATAGATAATTAGACAACAGAATTCTTTCAGTGTTGTTCACCACTGAGAATTTAAATTCTCCAAAGGCATATATATGATTTTTATTTATTAACACCCCCATTTTTTCTCTCATTCAGATATGAATCCCGTAACATCGTTGAGGTGGTTCGATCCGGGCCATGTCACCTGCAACGTATGGGGCTGGGTGTGTCTGGATGGTATGGGTGAGTGTTCTGTATCGAGGGACGATTTACAGCAGCTAAGTATGTTGAGCTGCTGCAAACCTCCTTCTTGCCTTCGTTACGAGAAAGGAATTTTCCCTTCCCATCAGGGCCCATCCTGTTCATGCACGACCGGAGTCCCATTCACACTGCTCGCGTTGTTCAAGAGTGGTTTGCCAGACAGGATAACCTGCTTCTTCTTGAATGGCCGAGCAAAGAGCAGATATGAACGTGATTGAACATGTGTGGGCCCCAGATGGTGAACACATGGAAAATGTAACATGGAGAACAACACAGCAAACCATGGCTCACATCAACTCTCAGTGAGGAAATTTGTAGACAGAGACCGCAGCAAATTTTCAACCTTGTTCATTCGATGTCCGACAGATTGAGGGAAGTGACTGAGAGAGAGGGTGGATGGTCAAGGTATTAGATTGTATAATATAAATGTTATATTTTTTGTAACAGGACATAAAATGGTCTCATTTTGTTCTCACTAGTTATTTCATTATATGTTTTAATAAACATAATTCACAACAAGTTTTTATTATAACCATGATATTCTTGATATAATATTCGAAGTATCTGTAAAAAAAAAATGGCATAATGCCTCCATACAATATTGAGAGTATTGCAGAAAATAAAACTTTCCTACTTACTCTGGCCCCACATGTTTTTTATGTATCTTCCTAATCACCGTTTCTTGTTAATTAACAGCATTGAATTATAGAACTGAATGACTCGCTGAGCACTGTTTTCATACAGTGAGGTCGGTAACACAAATTGCCTTACCTGTATACTTTGTTCTCTGTGGTGCGGCCGATACAGATATGATAGTGATACTTCGCCAGTTATTTTCGCTTATTAGCTTCTTGGAGTCTATTAAAATAGTTTCCATTATTTGAAATGTTATACTTTATATCCTACTGATTTTTCAATGTAGTATCTTTAGTTAAAATCTAAGTTATATGAGCAAGAGTAAAAATGTGGCATATTTTTTGGTTTTTTGGCCGTCGTGTCGTTACTGAGTATAAAGGTCATATGCTCTGTAGGATATTTTAAAAGGAAACTGTCAGTTCAGTAGATGATGCTCTCTTTATGTCAGCCACTATAAGGAAAGCCCAAATGACTTCACCTATCGCCTGAGGTCAACGAAATATATAGTCTATAATATATCAGTGCATACATAATTTTAGAAAAACAACAGTTAACCATTAAAAGGTCAACCTCGTCATATGACGTGTTGCAGAAGTCGTCCCACATATGTTGTTTACGTCATGTGACGTTCTTAAGATTTTAAATTTGCGCGCCTTCATAGCTTATTGTATCGATATTGTTTCTGTACTACTTAGTGCCTTATTAGAGGCCTTGCTGGCCGTTTGCACTGCTTGTCTTCCATTTGTATGAACTGGTGCGGAGGGGGAGGGGGGCGGGGTAAGGGTGGCCTAGGAGGTTGTCAGAAATGTCCAAACCAGCTAATCCTGTGTGGCAAAGGATGGTGGTGATAATTTTTGCCACAACCTTCGATTTTGATGAAAGTATATCAGGAATAAGTTTTTTATTCTGTTTTTAATGGAACTGACTGTAGAGGAGATCCAATCGTGATTTCGCAATACCTACCAATATAACTTTAAAATGTTGATACATTTTAAGTATTGTGTAATGAATATGACCGATATATAGACAATGTGGTAAGATAACTTCTTGGCGAAGTTAAATGAAACCTTAATAAACAAACTTATATTACAAGTGAGACAACAATCTTCATTACAACGATATAAACTCGCTTAGATCCTTTTTTTTTTTTTTTTTTTTTTTTTTTTTTTTTTTTTTTTTTTTACTCCGTGTGTGTGTGTCTTTCTCCCACTATACCTAATAAGTCCGCCCACCAAACGAACTCTAGAGCTTATTGGTGGAACTCTTGCTAGCAGAGAAGGAGTTCTCCCCCCATCTCCCTCAGTAAACATTGATACCATGTAATTTTTCGAAGTCTTTCAAGACGGTGTACCAGGCAAACTTGTGTCCAACTGTACATCCTATTTCGTTACCGGTCATTTTGCTACTAGGATAATTTGCTAGCAACCCATTTCACTACCAGTTTCTTTTTTTTAAGGAATAATGATACGTAATTCTTAAGGTAAGTTTACAATTCTTGCTGTACTGAGACCCTCTTCTTTTTTTAGAGCAGTGATGAGGGACCATGGGTATAACGTTGTTCCAAACCAATTGAAACAACGTTTTTATGAACACTTTGTGAGAGATGAAACAGGCAACATGTAACATCTACACTTAGGAATGTGTCTGAAATACTATTGATGGATGATTTTTCAAAATCCAGTATCACAGTGTCTGGTTCTGCATTACGCAACAGTTCTTTTAGCGTAGTAAACAATCTGTTGTAAGTGGCTGGTGTCTTATCAGGCAGTAATTCGAACATTCTTGGAACACCAAAACCATTGTCTTGAATGTGTAAGGTGTTAAGTTGAAAGTATATAGTTGGGCTACACTTAAAAATACCTCCTGGAGTCCAATTCTTAGCTCTTTTGAGATCATCAATGCCCGACTCAGTTGCAAACAATAAAATCTTTTCGGTATCATGTTCACCATTGTCAAACTGTAAAATCTTGAAACCACTGTCAGTGCAGCAGTATTGATCAGGAATGGCATAACCATGTCGTTCCTGAGGAATAGGCTGTGAAATATCTTCTACTTGTCTCCAACGCCTGATACTACGACTCATCGTTGATATTGAGGGAGAATTTGAAAGTACATATTCATCATGTTGGTCGTTTCATTGTATGTGATAGTCCGAGAAGCGTCTTGTGTCGACACAGAATCACTTCATTGGTTTTTGTATCGCAACTTTTGATTCCACTCTTGCAGCTGTAGCGCTGTGATTATGCACACCAACAGTCTTAACTATTTTATTTTCATCATCAAAAGTATATGCGTGTATGTGGGCTTTACACAATCAATTCTCGCACATCCAATACTGCTTTGAACCATCCTTATTCGTTTTGTGTTTATCATAAATAGTTTAGATCATCCACTAATTTCGTTCCTTCCTTGTTGAAGTAATTAAACGAAGCATGGAAAAATATATATTCACACACAAAGTAGAAAACAGTAGCAATACTGGATAGAATTAATTAAACACGCCAATGTTTAAAACGACTATTAAAAAAACACAGATATAAATATTGTCTCGTGGCAAAATAATCATAAACAACCAATCTTTAAGAAACGACCATTTAAACGAACCATATAATAACAGCCATTTGTTTATGGTAGTGAAAATGGCCTCGTAGCAATTATCCCAGTAACGAAATGACCGGTAACGAAATAGCTGGTAGCAAAGTGTCAAAGTGTCTGGGAGCAAATTGCCCAGTAACAATCTGTCCGGCCACGGACGAATTTAGGTTTGAAGACTCATGTTGGCGGCCATATTGGATTTTGCCACCAGAGGAGTTAGCCCAAACTTTCGAGAAGGACATGGGCGTTTATTTTGTTTATTTTGACCCCATAACCAATAAACAACCTTTAATAATTGATCCAGAGAGAATGGTCACGGGGTCAATGGCAGAGTCCTCTACTATCACTTCTCCACTGGCCTCTGAGACAAACGGACTTCTCCCTTAAGCACTAATCCTTGTTGCATTGCTTTATTCGCTGGCTGACCACATGTCTGTAATGTTATGAGAGCATCTTGGATCCATTCCTCTTGCAATCGAGCTCAACTGCACAGATTTTAAATGTATACCTGGATTTTAGAAATTAATGCCAGTACTTTCTTTCTTTTACTAGAATCTCTTAATTTTTTCTTGTTTCAAGCTCATTCATCCCAAGTCAAAGCCCCTTTGTCTGCAAAATGTAGCATGTGCATTTCCCTCATGACTTAAGCCCAATGCTGAATTACACTTTCTTGGTGATAAATTAAAGTATGCCTCATTGTGTTAACCTACATAATAATTAAATCTAGAGTAATACATTCCTCCGTAGTTAATTTATAGTTTTCAAGTGAGAATCTTTGCTTAATGCTAATCTGGAATTCTTCTTTTCCAGAGTCTGGTTATCTGGCCTCCCAATGTTTTTATTTACAAAAGCCATTGATGAAATATCTTCATGATATCTGTTCTATGTACTCAGCAGTATCAAAGTTTTCAACCAACATTGCTTGTTTTGTGCATTTCAGGTGACCTTGTTAATGAAAGAGGGTGTGCTAATGAAGCCCCTAAAAATATCTCTCCCTAAGAAGGAGCACAACGTTATGTCATGGTTTATAGAAAGAAAAAATCGGATATGCAGACTTAGTGAATCTACAGAACTTAAGTATGGAAGTGTTTTCACGCCATTCTCATCAATTCGTGCATGGCACAAGAATTGGATAAAGGGAAGAGTGGATGACAGTAACATCTGAAAAAACATTGATTGTGTAAGACAAGCCTTTGATTGTTCTCTTACAAAGTCCATCCATTCTGCTGCCAGACTCTTACAGCTACCATATTCAACAGTGCATCAAGTGTCCTACACGAGAACTTGCAATTGTACAATCACAAAATACAACTCATACAGGCACTCGAGCCAAATGGTAAACCAAGATGAAAAGAGTTTCCAGTTAATGTGCTGGAATGAATTTCTGAGGGTGAAACGCTCATCAACCAAGTTTGTTTTAGTGATAAGGCACATTTCATGTTTCAGGGAAGATGGGCATACTGTTATGGACTTCCATGGGCTCCATACAGGTTCAACAAATAAAACAACAATGGATCTGAAAGACGGGCAGGAGTTAAGACAACAACAGGAAAAGGACTTCAGCAAAACAACAAAATCATCTTAATTCTAGTTTAGTAACCTAAGTTATTCACATATTTACAAGTGAGTCCGGTTTGGTCCAAAAATATCCACATTACAAAAATGTTAAATGAAATAGAGAATGAGTCAGTTAAATAACATGGATGTAACAAAATCAAAGGTTGACTTAAAAAATGTCATCAACATAAGTACTGAACAGTTAACGCTTCAATTTAAATTAAAACAACACTTTACCTACATCAACAACAACACAAATCAGCATAAAGAAGTGTACCATCAGTATCAAACAAAATAATATGGAATAACAACCTTCATAAATTGCACATCACATAAAATAAGTAAACAGCATAAATACCGAATAACTAGTATAGAAATAAGGTAGCAATATAGCAAATTAAGCAGCATACTGAATTAATAGAACAAGGTTAATAAAATAACAGTGTAACATTATCTACAGAATTAAATTTAACATTAAACCTTGTCCAGTACAAAAACACTACAGACAATCTTTACAGAGATGTCAAGACCACAAAAGTCTAAGAGGACAAACACTATTGAACTCTGCCATACAATCATCAAAAACTGCCCCACGACGACCAACAGGAACATCTCCAAAAACATACAGATGATCGACAGAGTCAGGGCAACAGCAAGCCTGCTATTAAACAGGAGCAACACCATTCCTCGGATGGACAAGGTTCAACCATCAAAACCATCAGATCATTTCAGATCATTTCCCATTGGCGCTTGACAAAATAATAAAGTAGTTGAACTGTGTGCATCCAATAACGTATTTTCATTCATGGAATCATTCTATAAGCAAATGGGTTTGGGTACTATGGGTGTCCTTTAAGTCCTGTTTTAGCCAATCTGTACATGGAATACATTGAAACTACAGTAATAAATGCAATAAAACCCAAAAACATGTGGTGGATGAGATATGTGGATGATATTCGTACATTTTGGGATAATAGGTGGGGAATTTTAATGAATTCCTTTCAAAATTAAACGTATTAGTGCCCAGCATCAAATTTAAAGTTGAATGGGAAACAGACAACAAAATTCCTTTTCTTGATGTTTTAATAATTAGAGACACGACAGAATACAAATTTACCATATACAGAAAAGCAACGTTCTCACTTTCATACATTCACTACTTTAGTTATCACGACATTGTTATCAAGATAGGTGTAGCCAGCAACCTGTTCTTAACCCTCTTACGCCGAAGCCCTAAAAATCAAAACCTCTCCCGTATGCCGGGCCCGGTTTGGAGTGAGCGCAGAAGCGGAAAAAATATTTTTTTCAAAAAATCACAGCGCGCTTAGTTTTGAAGATTAAGAGTTCATTTTTGGCTCCTTTTTTTGTCATTGCCTGAAGTTTAGTATGCAACCATCAGAAATGAAAAATAATATCATTATCATATGTAAATAATGCGATATATGGTAGCAAAAAAAAAAAATTCATACATAATTGTATTCAAATCACGCTGTGCAGAAAACAGTCAAAGCTAACCAGTTACTTTTTTTTCGTTGTATTTTACACTAAATTGTAATCATGTTGATATATAATATATTGTAAAACAATAAAAGCAACACCGGAAAAATATTATCACAAAATGATGTACGAATTCGTAACGCGCGGACGTAAAAAAATGTTTTTTTCAAAAATTCACCGTAAATCACAATATTGTTCTAGAGACTTCCAATTTGTTTCAAAATTAAGATAAATGATTGAATATTATGATACTGCAAGAGTTTTAGATTAAAATTGCAGATTTTTGACCATTTCGGACGAGTTAAAGTTGACCGAATGTCAAAATTTGTTTTTTTTATATTTTTTTTATATGCACATATTTTCGGAAAAGGAAACAGCTACAACCTTCAATTATTTTTTATTGTATTTTTAATGAATTTGCGCACATTTTGATATGAAACTCTATAAAACGGCTAATATGAAAAGGAGCAAATATTAGGATAATGCAATCTACGCATTTCGGAGATTTTCGGCCGCGAAGCGGCGCGTGGAGGGAAGAAAGATATTTTTTTCAAAAATTCATCATAAATCACAATATTGTTCTAGAGACTTCAAATTTGTTTCAAAATGAATATGAATAAATTAATATTACTAGGCTGTAAGAGATTTAGCTTACAATTACGTTTTTTCTTTTTTAAACCATTTCGATTGCGTCAAAGTTGACCGTACGTAGGTTTTTTTTAATTATCGTAATTTATATGCAGATATTTCAGAAATAAGAAAAGCTACAACCTTTCATTATTTTTTGTTGTATTTTTTCATGAATTTGCGCACATTTTGATATATGAAACTCTATAAAACGGCTAATATGAAAAGGAGCAAATATTAGGATAATGCGATCTACGCATTTCGGAGATTGTCGGCCAAGAAGCGGCGCGTGGAGGGAAGAAAAATATTTTTTTCAAAAATTCACCATAAATCACAATATTGTTCTAGATACTTCAAATTTGTTTCAAAATTAAGATAAATAAATGAATATTACTAGGCCGTAAGAGATTTAGCTTACAAATTACGTTTTTTTTTTTTACCATTTCGATTGCGTCAAAGTTGACCGTAGGTGTTTTTTTCCAATTATCAAATTTATATGCAAGATATTTCAGAAATAAGAAAAAACTACAACCTTTAATTATTTTTTGTTTTATCTTCATGACTTTGCGCACATTTTGATACATGAAACTCTATAAAACGGCTAATATGAAAAGGAGAAAATATTAGGATAATGCGATCTACGCATTTCGGATATTTTCGGCCGCGAAGCGGCGGGCGGAGGGAAGAAAGATATTTTTTTCAAAAATTCACCATAAATCACAATATTGTTCTAGAGACTTCAATTTGTTTCAAAATGAAGATAAATAAATTAAGATTACTAGACTGTTATGTATTTTGCTTATCCCAAAAATACCAACATAAAAAAAAATTAAACATTAGATATATATATATATATAGATATATATATATATATATATATATATATATATATATATATATATGTGTGTGTGTGTGTGTGTGTGTTTCTTTATTTATTACATTTTCCGATTCTGGTACGAATACATAAATAGGAATGCAGGCGACACTTTTCTTTTTGCATACAATGAAATATCGTATTCATGCATAGATACTGAGATATAACAACTTGAAAAAATAAATAAAAAAATAAATATAAAACAAATGCAGAATACTCACTCCTAATCGACTCTTCATCTATTCTTGTTGTTTCTCCCTCCTCCATTGAAGAGTCTTGCCTTTTTTTCCTCTCGACATGACGAGGTACAGGTGGAGAGGGAGACGCGAGCCCTTACGGCCGCTGGGATAGAGCGCTGGTCCGCGTGCGCCCTCCCCTGTCGCCGCTGAGTCGCACTCCAATAGAAGGACCGCACTGTGGTATTTGCAGTCACACTCCCCGAACCTGCATAGAGCTATCTTGCAGGTGCGACAGAAGAACCGGGTGTCTCTCCTTCTGCCATTCATATGGCACACCCGGCACCGTTTCTGCCTGCGCGCCCTTCTAGGAGCTCCAGTGTGTGATCCCCTGGCATCAGCCGACACGAGGGTCCACTACCACCCGACGAGAAGGGGCGAGGGCGGGGGCGTCAGCAGGGCGGCGGCAGCAGTGGAGGCGGGGTGGCGGCAGCAGGGGCGTCAGCAGCAGCGGGCGTCGGCAGCAGGGGCGGCGGCAGCAGGGGCGTCAGCCCAGCAGGGGCATCGGCAGCAGGGGCGTCGGCAGCAGTGGATGATCGAAGTAGGCACCCCTAAGGTCTGCACTTTCCTCTAAGGGCAGATCTACTGCTCGGGCAGGGGGTGGGGGGCAGGACATAGAAGGCCACTCATTGGGATCAAAGTTGATTGAGGGCTTCCCCGGCTGCTTCGAGGAACTGTAAGTGGCTCATCCTCCATAGACGGCGGACCGTAGTACCCACAGTAGAGTATGTAGGCATTTTGGAGGGCCAACTGCAGAATGTGTTTCAGGAGCTTTTGGGTCCATCTCCTGGTTCTCCTGGCGAGGGATAATATTGGATGAGTTGATCAAAGAGATCAACTCCTCCCATGTGCTGATTGTAGTGCCCAATGACGGTAGGGCGCTGTACACGAACCTGCTCATACACAACTCGCCGGCCCGTCGACGCGTCTTCTTCCACTGCCACGATCTCCTCTTGGACAGGTTCATGGCTCGTCGTAATCATGGGGACGAGTCGGACACCCTTCCAAACAGACTGACGAAGACAGCTCCCTTCCGCCGCCACTGTGTCTCTCCTCTTGCCAGATGCTGCGGATGGCTAGCGAACCTCTTGATGACATTTGGGGCCCCACGCACCAACCGAAGGGTACCACTGACGTGAACACCTGCTTCATACAGTTCCTGGGCCAGGGATACCGAGTTATAATAATTATCCATAAACAGGTGGTATCCCTGGTTACAGAAACGATCCACAAGCCCGAAAACAGTTTCTCGCATCGTGGAGAAGACCCGGAATACACCGAAAAGTCCATGACGTAGCCAGTGTTTGGCCTCGTAATGAAAAAAAAATTTCACGCCATATTTCTTCGGCTTCTTGGGTTATACACTTTGATGCTTAGACGTCCTTTGTAAGGCATCACCCCCTCATCTAAAGAAAGGTTCTTTCCAGGAATCACGAGAGTTTTACAGCGTTCACGAATATATTCCAACACTGTGCGCACTAAAATGAGGCGATCAGAGTTATTCCGGGGTATGGCCCTTCGGTTGAAGGCGTTGAAATATCTGTCCAATGCCAGGAAAGTATCACGGGACATAACGCCGGGCACATTGGGCGTACTTAAAAAAACATTACGCCTCCAATATTGCCTGACGTCGGCAGCAGGCATCAATCCAAAATAAACGTGGAGCCTCAAAAAATGCGCCATTTCAGGGAGGTTGCCCCCTCGCCAGTGATATGATAATATCGTGCGCAGTTCATCACGGCAATACATGGCGTAGTCCGCCATCTCTGCTACCAGGTACTCCAGCAATTCCCGCGTAAGGAAAAGCTGAACAAAACCCAGAGGAGTCAGGGGAACAGGTACGGTGAGCCCAGGATTTGCCATAAATGGATGCATGCTAGGTGGTGTGGGGTCCTCTGTCCACCCATCGTCGCTCTCGGATGACCGACCATCACCTTGGCTAGCGCGACTATCCGACCTTCTACGTGCCTCTGCGCGCAAGCGAGCGCACGCACACGAGCGCGGGCACGATTTCCCACACGAACCCCCCTCACTGGCCCATCTCCCTCACTCAAGCCTTCGCTTTCTGTATCATCATCATCGGCAACAAAACTAGAACCTAAATCATCGTCCTCCCCCTCCTCAGATTCCTCCTCATAAGCACTAAAACTACTGAATTCTAATTCACTTTCGGGATGTGAGCCTCGAACGGACATTGGGGGCAAATATTCCTCGTCATCACTATCATTGGGAGTTATGTCCTCGTCACTGGATGACCAACCGCCATCAAAATGAGGACTTGCCAAATGCTCTCGATCGAGCTCGATAAATATTCGTCAATGTCCCTTGGTTTGAGGCACTCCCAAATTCCTATGAATGCCCTTAAGGATGGCACGATGCTTCCTTGGGGTTACTAACGGCAAATGAGACACTTTCGAAGCACTTTCATCGACACGTGGTCGCACAGAATGGCGTTGAGGAGCGAGGTCAGGTTGGGTGCTGGGTCCTTCGCCAGCATCCAAGTCCAAAACTCTCCTAACACGATCCCTTCCGACGGGTAAACGCGCCTTTCGCGTGTCATACGACGTTTCAGAGCATCTCTATGAACGTCCTGTACAACACAAATGTTCAAAGTCTCGCACAAGCTCAGTCAAACAGGATTTGCGGCCAAAGATCGCTGTCGGATGATGCTACGATGATGCTGGCTGGAGCGAGAAGGAAGGATTCCGCGCATGCGCACTTGGGTCGCGCTTTGAAACAAAATAACACCTCGATCTGTGAACTCCCAGCAACCCCCAAGGCGCGTGATTCAAAAGTTTTCGGCTGGTAGGCCTATAAGTATTTTTCCGCGAATTTTAAAAAAAAACTTTTTTGAGTCGACGTATGGTATGTCCATTTGGCATATGGGAGACATTTTGACTCGACGTTTAATACGTCCAATCGGCGTAAGAGGGTTAAGAGCCTTACGAATTTGTTCCCCAGGTTTCCAGGAAAAAGAATTTGAACTAATTCATAAGCAACCTTCATCTTTAAAATATCCTGACCATATAATTGAGAAAGCAATTCACAAAGCAAACGTAATTTTCTACGACCCCCTCAAGACAAGACCAGAGAGACACCCAACAATAAAATAAAAATTCCTCACCTGGACACGATTAAGACGGTGACTCAGACCCTCGGAAAATCTAACCCTTTTGCATTTACTTACCCGAACACCTTAGACAAATCCCTGATTAACGTCAACAAAAGACATCCCCCTAGGACACTGGGGTTTATCAGATCCCATGCCAGGACTGTGACCAATCTTACATGGATTTACAGGAAAATCACTTCCCCAGAGATAATTCAACACACAAACAGTCAGTTAGGTATGGACAACAGAATACAGCTATTTTTCAACCATATAAATGAACATAACCATAGTATAAACTGGAATTTGTCACGATAATTATGGCAGCAACTGCTGGCACAGAGTCAAATGATGGAATCGGCCTTAATAAACGAGAGGCAGGTAATGAAACATCTCAAAAGGAGCATGGGATTCAGATGTGATCGACAAGATTTTCATTCAACCAACGCTTAAGAAGATTAAAGGAAGATTATCAGTGGGGGTGCCTAAATTGGCTTACCGTGGATGGATCTCTTGGATATAAATACCACCTTTTCTGTAAACTTTTCTCATTCATATACCTGAAGAGGGGAAACAGCAGTCTCTGAAATATGTACTTTGTTCTCTAATATTTTTGGTGTTTTTTACGGGCTTCTTTTATTATTATCAATATGTATGTATGTTAATTATATATATAGATAATATAGTATATATACGAATGATATATATAATAGGCTATATACATTATAGACATATTGTAGTATCACCTAAATATATATTTATAATATATACTATATATAGATATATATATAATATACATAATTATATATTATTATATGTATGAATCTACACCCCTTTTAAGATCTCCACTTGTCTCCATGGGAGTCAAAATGATGATATCTATCATTTCAAAGATGTCATTGCTCATCCAGCATCTGCTTATCAACCATCAGTCAACATATAAATATATATATATATAGATATATATATATATAATACTAATAATATATATATATAATATATATATATGTGTGTGTGTGTGTGTGTGTGTGTGTGTAAACTGTATATATGATATATATATATATCATATATTATATATATATAATATATATATATATATATATATATATATATATATATGAAAAATATAATATATATATATATATATATGTGTGTGTGTGTGTGTGTGTGTTATATATCAATGAGGCAGGGGAAGCACACCAACAGGTCAAGGAATTCATATGTATTAAGTTGCAACGTTTCGAAGCCAAACAGCAGGCCTCATTTTCAAGCTAAAAAGTACAATATCTAATTAGTGCAATAAAATTAAGCTACAATATTAAAAATACATAATGTAAGATACAATAAAACAATCACATTTAAAAATACAAATAATGACCAACCGTTGAGTGCGAAGACAGAGGAAGGACTAACAAAAAACGTACACAGTTCACGAGAGGTAAAGAGTGTAGACGTGGCATGGGTGTTCAGTGAGGGGACCAGTTTTTTAATAAAACAAAGATTCATTAATTGTTAAAACCTTGTGATTGGAAGTTCTGCCCAAAACCTTAAAGTCCTTGTACTGAATAGAATACCTACATTATCGGTATGATCCCTTATGTTGGAAAATTCGGGATTCGAAAGCTTAGTGCCAGTTCTATAGCTGACAGCTCCATGACTGTCAATTCGGACCTTAAGTAACCTATGTGTCGATCCAATATAGGTTCCTCGATTACATCGAGGACAAGAAAATTTGTAAATAACACATGAGGTCATCAATGGATCCAAACGGTCCTTGAAGCTGAAAAGGTTACCGATATTCAGTGTGGGTTGTGGGTATAAGTTTGATTTTCATGGCATGGAGATGACCAGATATTTAAAGCGTGAAGTTCCTTATATAAAAAGTTGTATTGTGAATAAAAGGAAGGCTAGCATAGAACGGTAATTTAGGAACGTGAGGAGTAGGATGACGTGGCAACAAAAATCTTATTTAAAAAGTTTTGGAGACATGCTTAAAGAACAACTGGGTGGGAAAGCAGTTGCTGTTAAAATATTTTTGAAAGAACGTGACTTCATTGTGAAAAGATTGCCAACTGGAAGACAAAGCAAAGGCTCGGTGAAGCATGGGTAATAAGGCATTAATCTTAAAATCAAGAGAAACAAAAACTATAAAAATTTGTACCAAGACCAGTGAATTGTTCTTTTTTTCTAAAAACGGATGTTTGAGAAAACCATGAGAGGAGCGTGTAATTAAAATATCTAAAAAAGGCAACTGATTGTTGGTTTCGTGTTCAATGGTGAATTTGATGTTAGGGTGAAATGAGTTGATGAAAGTTAAAACCTCTCGGCGTCAAACCGACTTCTAAAGAGTGCAAACGTGTCGTCAACATACCGTTTGTAAAATAGTGGATGGTAACTAAGGGGACAAGTCAAGCATTTGCTCTTCCATCGAGTACATGAAGATACCGGCAAAGATGGGTCCAAGAGGAGAGCCCATAGCCATACCATCAATTTGCGAGTAAGAACAACAACCATTAAAAACAAAAACGGCGTCCCGCACCGCCAAATCTAAAGTTTTCCTAAAATCGGTCTTACAGATCCTTGTTAAAAAGAGACTCACCGCCGTATGGAAAAGCTTACTCAAATTAATATTCAAAGGTCTGCTGTACGGTACATTTGTAAATAGAGATCTACGTCATAGTTTACCATAATAAGGTCCAAGTCCTGAGCAAGAATGGAATTTTTGAACTCGTATGAATTGTTTAGGTTAATAGAATTTCAGCCAAGGGGGCAAGCATGGGGAACTAGATATTTTTGCCAGTTTGTAATTAGCTTTATT
>NC_061109.1:37202396-37267396 GCF_015104395.2 Macrobrachium nipponense
CCACCTCACCTCATCAATTAGTAATAACTGAGTCTTTATACATTAAGAAGATTGTTCCCTCTTTAAACAACCAAGCTACCTCCACAAAACTGTACCTGTCTTGAGTGTACCCTGTCGGTTCTAGGACAAAATCCCCCGGAGGACAAAATCCCCTGTAGGACAAAATCCCCCAAGGACAAAATCCCCCTGGACAAAATCCCGCGTGGACAGAATCCCCCATCCCCCGGGACAAATTAAAAGTCATGAAAATGTAAGCAACCAATAATAGTAGTAACTTGTTTTATTTTTCATTCCTTATATAGTTCCAAACAGATATATATTAAAATACTCGTACAGTCGTTTGTTGGTTTTACATGTATTATTGCATATTTAGTTCTAGTTAAACTGAATATTACTGATTGGAATTTTTTTAACTAACTCAGGAGGTGAATTCTTAACGATAAGAATATCTGAGGAAAATGTAAATTGCAGGAAAAATGCTAAATTATTTTTTCAAAGACCTGAACATGTTTTTAAAGCCCTAAGTAAGAAATGCACAACTGATTTGATTCGTGATGTGGCATCCTTATATTTCTTTCTAGGTGGTTCACTAGCGATACCAGAAAAATCTTATTCGTCTGAACATCATGATTAAAGTTGGTTTCCTGGCTCCAAGAGACTCATAAAATCCAGATGACTGGATGGGAACACCCAGCAAATGATATGAAACTGCGATGCCATCCTTCACAGAATTATTGGTACAATTGAGTTCATCGTTTGTTCTTGCATACATATTCTACAGAGGTATGCTACATGTGGGTTCTCGCGTCCTCGTCGACATGGCCTGCCAATATAGTGCTCCTAAAAATAATCCAAAATCGAGAAACTCTCCTCTGGCATAATATCATAGAGCTCTTCAAGTGCTTCATTAAGAGATTCATGGGGTAATAAAAGGCAAGGGCCGCTATAATTCTCATTTTGAGAGAAAATTAATTATTGTCCTGATAATGTTTTTGTAAACCAAACTCTTGTATTTTTCTGTAAATATTTTGGCACAAATGAAAAAAGCAGCCTTTAACATCGACTTCAGGAAACTTTCAAAATCGATCATTGCACTCGCAGGCGAGCAATTTGTCAAGATTTTTACTTCTTGTATAAATCTGTTATAAGTCGTTTGGATCTTACCCGGTAATAGTGCATAGTGTTTAACGTAATATCCTTCACGATGCTCTTTGTTGCTCTTCACAAACTCTATCTTCTATGGGTGGAAGTACTAAAGTGATTTCCAAAATGAACTTTTTGTAAGATTTAGTTAAACTATGTAAGTAAAAAAGTATATCGCCTTTTCAAAAAAATGAGCTAACGACTGCATTGGTATGACAGTAAGAATATTTAGGTAATGTGGCTGTTAGTAAAAAATTTTTGCCTTGTTTGAAAAACAAGCAAACTGTAGAAAACAGGGAATTCTGGCAAGGGGGATTTTGTCCTATGGGGGATTTTGTCCAGGGGGATTTTGTCCTCGGGGGATTTTGTCCTACGGGGGATTTTGTCCTGATACCGCCCTTGTCTCTGTTTTTGATGTCATTAGGTCCTTGGTTCTCCTCCTGAAAGGTAGCGGTCTGTTTCTTGCATTCTGTCCGTTGAATAGTAGGGTTTTTTTTTTATTTATTTTAAAGTTTTAATATTCTTTAATTTGCAAATTTCTTAATTCTTAATTCTCAGTCTTTGTAACATTTATATATATTATAATTGCGTTTTTCAGCTTTGAAAATGAGGCTGTGCCCTCGAAACGTCAGCATGTATAATAAACGGACAAATACTAGTTCATGACGTCTCCTTGTGTGTGTGTGTGTGTGTGTGTGTGTGTGTTGTGTGTGTGTGGGTGTGTCGGTACATGCATACATAATGGTGAATATTGTATGCATGCGGATTTGTATATATTTGCGTGTTGAGCTTCCTATATGTGCTATTCAGTACGTAGGTAGAGATCAACTGTGAGCCAAGTATTATCCCCTCGGAAACCTGTCGAGTCGTCAATGTTTTTCTTGCAGTTATTCGGTTTAATTTTGGTCCGTCTTCCCGTCAATTTATGCCTTCTCTTTCCCTGTCTTTTTATCACCTTTACTGACATACCTAATGTTTTTATTCATTTTTCTTTTTCATCTCTACTCAGTTTCATGACCAGGTATTCTAATATTCCCTCCTTTTTTATACTTCTTTTGCTGTTGTCTGATGTCTTTTCCATTTTTTTGCAATCTGGTTTTTTTTTTTTTTTTCTTTTCGGTAACTTTCTTTGTTTCCTCTTTTATCTTAGTTTTTGCATTTTAAATTTTTCCCTTTCATTCTTCGATCTCGAATCAATATTGCCTTTTTAATATTAATACTTTAACGAAAAATTAAAATCTCTTTCCTTCTTCCCTTCAATATCAAACTATTTTCTCAGTCTTTTATTCTTTTCAATTAAATGGTTTTTTTAACATTTCTCTCCTATTTACATTCGTCCTTTGTCATTATCTCTTATCGCACTCCATCTTTAATCAATCAACAAGCTTTTTTTCTTTCTTTTTGCGCATTCGCTTCTATATCGACAATTTTGTTAAAAGAAAATGCGATAACTTTCTTGAATCTGTAACAATCAAGTTTTAACTTTTTTTGGGAAAAAAGGGTGGTTCCAGAGAAAATACAAGAGTATAGTCATTACTGAATTCATCCCTGCATTCTTCATTATTGCGCGTATGAAAACGCAATATCAAGCAATAATGAATTCATTCATGTAGGTTGCTTCAGGAAAATTCGCACTTGTGGCAAATGAAGAATTTATTTTTGGTTGCTTCATGGAAAATTAGGCTTAATTTGCCCTTGAGGGATATTTCGCTCAGCGACCATATTTTTTCTGGTACGAGATTTCTGTTAGATGTTTGAAAATACTGGACTCTCCATCTAATGGGTGGAATTTAAACTCTGTACGTTTAAGACACTACAATATATATATATATATATAGATTATATATATATATATATATATATATATATATATATATTATATATATATACATATATATATATATATATATATATATATATATATATATATAATATTATAACTATATATATATAGTTTTTAAGGCACCAATGAGCTATAATTTCGACAATTTCGAGTTACACTACACTCGGCTCGTCTTCAGATGAAAGTAGATACCGGAGTACGAAGGAAATATTGAAAAATGTCCGCGACATAAAGATTACCGAAATCACAACGATCTGGTAATTTAATCTTTAACATTTTTGCTTTGTAATATTCGTTTATTTATCTTTACCTGAAAAGGAATTTATAATGGCTAGAAACTGCTGTGATCATTCTAGATTAAAGGATGCTTGAATACAGGTATTTCATTGTTAGTTATGGATTCATCACTCAGTGATAATAATTGAGTTTCGATATTCTGTAACCATTTTGTCTTCCTTATGTCTTAAGAATTCACGATAGCATTAGCTACTTGTTTGGTGACTCCTTGCCAGGAATCTCGTACTCTCATATGTAAAAATTTACAATAACTGTTCGGAGACTCCTTGGCATGAACCTCGTATTCTCATATGTAAACATTTACATAAATTGTTTGAAGACTCTTCGGCAGACTTTGGCATAAAGCTTGTGCTCTCTTAAGTAAACATCTACATAAATTGTTCGGCGACTCCTTGGCATCAAGCTTCACGCCAAGGAGTCTCCAAGCAATTTATGTAAATGTTTACATATGTGAGTACAAGGATCATGCAAAGAAGTCCCTCAACAATTCAGGTAAATGTTTGCATATGTGAGTAAAAGTTTCATGCCAAGTAGTGGACAAATAAGTTATGTTAAAGTTCACATATGCGAGTACAAGCTTCACGCCAAGGAGCCTCCGAGCAATTCTTATATATTTTTACATTTGCGATTTTACGCACAAGTAAATATTTACCTAGATTAATTCGGAGCTCTCTTGGCATGAAGGTTTTTACTCGCATGTGTAAACATTAACATTAATTGTTCGGAGATTTCCTTGGTGTGAATCTCGTACTCGCATATGGAAACCTTAACATTAATTGTTAGGAGATTCCTTGTCATTAAGCTTGTACTTGCATGTTCGGAGACTCCTTGGCCTGAAGTTTGCATTTGCTTATGTAAACCTTTACGTTCATTGTTCGGGACTCTTCGACATAAAACTTGTACTCGCATATGTAAACACCTTTACATTATTTGTTCTGGGACTCCTTGGGCGTGAAGCTTGTACTTGCATCACTGGCATGTGTAAAATTTAACATGCAAAATACTGAACATAACATAACGGTTGTTCATGGTTGCTCAAGGAAGAGCTTGCTCAAGCAAGAAGTTTTATCTATTTCCATGCAATTGCGAACAGGCTACGATTAAGTAATCGTTACAAGATTTTTACAAACAGAACTCAAAGCCTCCCATTAATTTATACTAATGTCTTTGAGAAATGAAACCTCCAAGCTGTATATAATTCGCCGGATAGGATTTTCATTTATAAATACCTGCTAAGAATATAAGTATTATTCAAGATCCGATGTAACAGAAAACTAACTCACTTTGCTCTGCCGACGTCACTTTAATCGCGGCAGCAATTGATGCTTCCATGAATTTAATGTTGGAGTGTAGTTTGGTCTTTGATTAGGTCTGAATTCGTCATTTTACCTCCTTTATTTATCTTTTGCCAAATAAAACAACAGATAGATAAGATTTAACAGATTTCATATAAACTGAAACAGAAGATCTTTTTTCCACCTTACTGGCCAACATTATAACAAACTGATGATACGCCACTTAGCTTTGAATTAAAATTAGTACTTTTCCATAAAATGAAATGGAATTTTCATGAAGGAAGAGTCAACACAACTCGTATTTCGTATGGTTTAATTATCATGTGGCAATTCTCAAACTCAAATGGAATAGTTACTTATCGCATTTGGGGACTTCTGCAGATTTTATTTCAAATTGAGAGCGTTGCCTATGCGAGAGCTCGTACAAGAAAATAGAGATTTTCAAGTCCCACCAAGAAAGTTGGTCTGCGGTTTTCTAGTGACCCAAGTTTTTGATACAGTAAATGGAATGGAATGGAATATGGAATTTAGGCTTGAAGTCAAGCACTGGAATCCTAAGGATTATTCACGCGACTGATACAATAAATAAACTTCTAATTATGATTATAACTTTGCATTTCTCACAAGAACTTCACGATCATTACTTAGTTTTTAGAGGGGGGGGGGGGGGTTTCTTGCCGAGCGGTCGACGTTAAAGAATTTCCGCTCCGAAATTCTTTCTAAAGGGAATTATAGCAACAAACTAAATTGTACCAGTTCTCATTAAACGGACGTTTGGGGGGTCAAGAACGGCGATCGGAGTTTTCCTAAAAAACAATGGATATCCCACGGATCATAAGAACAAGAAATAATCTCTCTCTCTCTCTCTCTCTCTCTCTCTCTCTCTCTCTCTCTCTCACTTCAAAACATATTTTGCTAATCCCGAAATGTTTTGGAATTCAAAATAAAATAATTTTGGCAGATCCAAATTTGGTTTTAGAATCATGAATCTTGTGGTTTTTAATGGGCTGGTAAAGATTTGATGTTTTCCTTTACTTTACTTATTTGCTGCTTCTCTTTTGTGCTCTTCCAAGTTCACCCTGAAGAAATGTTTATTTCTAGAACAAGATACACTGATGTAACGCCATGAGTATTACAATTAAAGTATCTACTACTTCAAAGACATTTAAGATGTCAAAATTATTAAAATGCCTAAAGATCTTTGATATTAATTCTACATATCTTGGTTTGTTTATGTACTCATTTTATACGAATATTCTCTGTGCATACTTGTTGTTTTTTCATTATATTTGAATTTATACAAGAAAATTCCGAAGTTTCTCACTAGATGATAAGAATTTTGTTAGAAAACTACGGTACTGTTCAAGGATGAAGTTCGCCAGCTGATGTCAATCTCCGCAGATATTTTTACGAATTAAATCTGTTTCGTGCCTTTTCTACCTAATCATGACATTGTCGCTTGCAGTAAATAACTATGGCTCTTTTAAGTTTTAATTAACGCAAAATCCTCCCTTTTTATAGGTGCTTTAAGCCTGCACGAGTGAACTAGATCTCGTGGTGAAGTTTACACTTTTCGGTTTCTTTTTGCGCACTAGCGAATTATTCCTTTTGGAAGTGATTAGTCATGAATGTAGTTTCAGTATAACTTTAAAGTTATTTGTTATAGCTTGGAGTATTTTCTTTTTATCGGCGAGGACTCCGGGTCATTTCTATGATTAAGTAAAATCTTATGATCCTCCGCTATACTTAACATAGTTATGAATTACATTCGTATGATGATGATAGTAATTGGAATTATAGAATAGGTGTATTTTGATAATTTTTATAGATAGGTTTTTTTTGATTTTTTCATTAATATAGCATCATATTACCATTAAAACATCCGACCGACAAAAAATAAATGTTAGGATTGTGTTATATACTTGCATATTCAAATATACAGTGAGGAATAGAGATTTGTGATTATGCCTTTACGTTTTAAGCACAATGTCAACAGTATACCGCTTTTGCTAACAGCAGCCTTTACGGATTGGTCCAATATTTACGAGCGTTCATGTACACTATATATATATATATATATATATATATTATATATATATATATATATATATATATATATATATATATATATATATGTGTGTGTGTGTGTGTGTATATATATATATATATATACAATATATATATATATATATATATAGATATATATATATATATATATATATATATATATATATGTATATATATATCTATATATATATATACACACACACACATATATATATATATATATATATATATATAATATATATATATATATATATATATATATATATATATATATATATATAGTACATGAACGCTCGTAAATATTGACCAATCCGTAAAGGCTGCTGTTAGCAAAAGCGGTATACTGTTGACATTGTGCTTAAACAGTAAGGCATAATCACAAATCTCTATTCCTCTGTATATTTGAATATGCAAGTATACAACACAATCCTAACTCTTATTTTTGTCGGTCGGATGTTTTAATGGTAATATGATGCTAGATTAATGAAAAAATAACAAAAACTTATCTATAAAATTATCAAAATACACCTATTCTATAATTCAATTACTATCATATCATACGAATGTAATTCATAACTATGTTAATATATATATAGTATATATATATATATATATATATATATATATATATATATATATTGTGAAGAAGTGCCAAGTATCTGGTTACCACACTTACCAATCATAAAATAATTACCTCACCACAGCCAGACACCTGAAACTCATCACAAAATAAAATAAGACTGAATACTCTAAATGCAAAAGTGATCTCTTAAACAACTTTTCAATAGTGCAGAAATCAGACTAAGTTCATTAAAACAGGTGTGAGGTAATCTTATAAGTAATTAAATTAATTAAAGGGCATCACTCCATTAACAACTTTAAAAGTCTAAGTATTTCCCCTGGTTCTAGCTCACTTCAATTAGATTGAAGGAAAACGGCGCTATTACCACTATATATCTACCTAAACAAAATTAAATCTACTGGTGAAAAAAAAATTTTGTCAAACTAAAAATTTATAAGTGAAATTCACACTCAGGGAAATTTTACTGTTACTTGAAAACAAAACAAAGTTTGATTAATTCTTGAATTAATTATTAAGTAAAATTAAATCCAAATTAATTTATCACAAAAATCTAGAAAATTAATTAATCAAGGAATTAAATCATTCAGTTGAAATTCAAAAGTGCTAGGTAATAACTAAAATTTGGAAACTAATTCACAAGCGCTAAACAACAACAAAACTTGAAAGGAACTCTAAGTAAATGCTCAGTAATTATATGCAATGATTAATAATGAAAACAATTCAGTTAATGAAATTGTGAATGCAAATGAAAACACAGAAAAATGTGGAAAATACCAAAATTGCAAAAAAACACTAAGAAAGCACACAAAATGTAAAGAAAAGAAAAACCTACTTCAATAAGACAATGGATAAATGCACAAAAAATCACTTCAATAAGGAAAATGGATAATGTACAAAAAAATCACTTCAAAAGAAATAAACAACAGAACATAAAAATTTGCAATGTGTAAAAAGGGAAATAGTTTCACCAAACCACTGTAAAAATGGGAGGGGGCGGGGGTCGGGAGGGGGGGGGGGGGAGAAGATACTGATCTCCTTACGCCATAGTTTCAAATCTCAGAATGAAATATCTGTTCTCTCTCCGTATGGGAACTGATCAGTGTATCTCGCCCTGAAATGGTTGAGCGAACGATTTGGGAACGAGAGAAGCTAAATATCGTAAAAATTCTCTTTCAAAACAGTAAGTAGAGAGAAAGTGGGATTACAATCATAAATAACATTTATTATTACATGATTTAAGACAATAAAAGTCTTTTAAAGTAAAAGATATTATAGAATTTTCTCGAATGAAATTAAGGATCCTCATTTCCTTGAGTGATGTCACAAACCCCTCTACTTCAAAATTAAAGCACTTACGAGTCACCAATTCCTCTTTTGACAAATCGAGAGATATAAGAGTTAATTTACCAGTGATATTAGATAGTTTTTAATACAAAAACATCTCTAACTACTTATATGAAATGAAAGGTATCAGACGTATGTGAAAGGTTTTAGGCTTACAAAACAAAGATGATGCAATCGTCACGTAGTTTCTCGACAAAGACGAGTGTGAAACAAGACACGAGCATCGCATGTTACTTTTAGATTATGTTATGCGAAATCTGAATATACATTATGAGAACATACTAACTCTAAGCAAAATAAGGAATCTGAAAATATTGTAAACAAAAATTTTACAACACTTCATAGTTAAGGAGAGGATGATATGCATTGCGAAAGCACAGCAATATAAGAATATATACATATATAGATATATTATATATATTATATATATTTATATATATATATATATATATATATATATATACATATGTATATATATATATATGTATATGTATTCGTTGGAAAAAATTATGCAAATGATTCTACTACACACAAAATTAATTAGATTCTACCTCTCTACACTTGGAAAAGTTCATAATGGGAATGAATCGAGCAAAAAGAATACAGTCCATTAGTGCAGTTTCGTGAACAGTATCAAACCACTCTCCCCCCCCCCCACCACCACACACACACACCACCACACACTCCACCCGAATAAAAAGGGAAACATCACATAGATTGGGAATGTTACATATTTCCTTTACACAGGATTTCACCCATGTCACAATGATATACTCCGGTTTGCATACTTTGTTTGCATGAAAAAATTTTTTGTACTACTACACAATTTTGTACAAATGGGCACTCCATTTGGGCAACTAGCAGACTTTCAGATAGTGACTGGTAGACATTCATGTTAGCCAAGGGACCCAAACCCTATGGAGAATCAGGGCATACCTGTGGCAGTTCTGTAATGCCACATCCCCCACTCTGCTTTTATTATTCAATTTCTAGGAACTTGTAGCTTGGAATAGTAAACAAAACTACACAAATTGTGCCATGAGTGGAGACCTTCAGGTAAACACCTCCCTCAAAAAAGTTTCCTAATCAGTTTCCTTAACAATTTTATTGCCGTTTTCCTAAACAAATAAACTGAAATGTATACAAAAAAAAAAACTAATACACCTTACTTAAATACTTGTATAAAAGCAGTCTCGACATTGAGTTCGCTCATTTCGTTTCGATTCACAACCTTTAAACCATTGACCTAAACAAAATCAAATAGTATGTAGGGCCAGCTTCTCTACCTTATCACTCGTCTTGCAACTCATAACGATGCACACCTCTATTACCTCAAACATTTCACTCAGGAGGTGCAAAAAAAAAAAAAGCTCAACAAGTGGTCATAACCAAACTTTGGAGAGAGAGAGAGAGAGAGAGAGAGAGAAGGAGAGAGAGAGAGAGAGAGAGAGAGAGACAAGAAATACTGTACAAACATTTTACAATCAGGTTACCTTTACCATAACCTCTGTCATAACTTTGTATCCTTACATATTACAGGAAGACATACTGTATTTACAGTTTAGTTTACACGAGCACCCTCGGCAACATCAACATTACAGAAGACAACAGAGTCTGCTAACTTAGCTGGAGGTTTCCTAACTTTTTTCTCGACAACAACTTCCTCAGTTATCCACATCCTTTTGTTCATGTTCATTTACTAACCTCTCATTTATACTATCAAGGAACTGGTCTCTCTCAACATATGGTTCAAGCTTTCCAGCAGATCTAGTAATGAGAGTTCCATCAAAAACATTCTCAAGTTGGTAGACTCTGCCACTATCTACTACACTGACAATTTTGAAGGGACCTAGCCACTTCTACTTTAACACTATGGCAGTATTTGGCAAAGGTTCTTAAACACAAACACAAACATAATCTCCTAAGCTTAGTATTACATTCTTCCTTCCAACATTTGCAGCTTCTAGATAACTCTTTCCTCAGCTATTTTCTTGAGGAACTCTTTTGCTTTAAGTTTCTTACTGTCATCTACCTCATCATCGGGTAGTCTCAACTGACCAGCGTCTCTCTCAGGATGGCGTCTAGAGAAAGCGAAAAAATTAGACTTACCTAATGCAGTAAGTACTGCTTCATTCAGGACCTTTTCTGTTTATTGAATATGTTCAGGCCAAGTGTTTGGATGTTCTTGGCTAGGCAAGCACAGTCTTTAATGTGCAATGGGTTCTTTCCAACACAGAATTCCCATGTGGGTGGAAAGAAATTGTAAATCCTTATTTTATACCAGCTTTCATACAAAATTCTTTAAATTGTAAGCTGCTAAACTTTCTTTCGTTATCTATAACCACCAACTTAGGAGTACCAAATCGACATATATCCTACTTAAATGCAGTAGCAAGTGCCTTAGTTGTCTTATTTCTTAATGGGTAAATCCTTAAGTACCTAAAAAAATGATCTAGTACTGTCAGGCAAAAACAATAACCAGCACTACTACCATGAAGATAAATAAAATCTATAGCTACTCTCTAACTATTATCTTCTACAGGGGGTAGATCTCTCAAGTGATGTACAATAGCGCCATGATTCTTGTACTGTAGTAGACAGGCCTTACAAGACTTAACAAAACGGGTCACATCTTGCAACATAGAAGGCTAACAGCTAGCTTTGGCTACACTTTTACGTTCACCTAAATGAGATTCATCATGAGCAATAGAACTAACAAGGGAAATTAGTTCCCAAGGTATTACTAGACACAACCAGATTCTATCCAGTTCTTCCCTTCGTAAGTACAATACCTCATCTTTCAACTCAAAATAATATAAAGGTCTATTTCCTTGGATCTTCTAAGGCAGTGGTCTTCAACGTTTTTGAGGTCATGGCCTACTTTAGATATCTCCAAATACCCATGGCCCCCTACTTCAGATTTAGAATAGGAATTGATAAATTCAATATAAAACGTATAGTTCCTGGAACTAGAATTTTATTACATGTTATTACCATACATTCAAAATATAGATTTTCATAAATTCAATATACAAATATGCTCAGAATCCTTTCATGACCATTTCTATGATCTAAAAACTAACTAGTGAATTGAAATTAAATCTAAATTTCATGAATTCAAAATATTAATGTGCTTAGAGAATTTTCACAACATATTTTTAATGCTATAAAAATGAACTAATTAACTGAAAATAATGTAAATAAAATTTTGGGCACTGTCCTTAGATATTATAAAACACAAGAGAAAAATGTATGTATAAGCAACTTATCTGCTGCATTATATAGATACTAAATAGGATAGGCAGCTAATGAGGTGGCTGAGCTTGCTTTGCTTCTACAGGCCTATCAAGTCTGGGAGCAATTGATGACAGTGAACATCTCAAGTTACGATCCACCTCTAAGTAGAGTAGAAAAGCCTGATTCTCAGAATAAGTGGGAACAAAAAGGCATTAGTTATGTCAGTGCATTCGTTACGAATTCTAGGTATGATGTACTTACTTGGCCCCAGAATTCCTGTATAGAAAGTTCTTTAGGCAAACTTCTTACACTTGAATCAAAGTTCTTTTCCAGGAATTCACCCTGGTCAGGGTCTGGAAAAAAATCTGGTTCAAGATTAATTGGATTTCTTACTAATGACAAATAATAACAGGGCCACCCCCCCCCCCCCCCCCCCCCCCCCCCCCCCCCCCCCCACATTTTTCACTTAGGTAGCGATAGCCAGAAGCGACAGGCAAACTGGGATTTTGGTCACACTTTCTCCTCCCCCTCTCTCTCTCAGACACTGACAACAGCCCCTCTCTCTCTCTCTCTCTCTCTCTCTCTCTCTCTCTCTCTCTCATCTCTCGCTCCCTTCATTATCTAAGGTCACCAAATCAGAGTTGGAACTACAAAAATATACATTTATTTAAAGTAAAGTATTAATTGAATAACTCAGATTCTTACAGGATAATTAAATGGAATGATAACTCAAAGTTCAATTAACTAAGATAACCCCCATAAAATATCAGTCTATAAAGTAATTAGTCACACCATTCCTCCAAAGAATAATTTCCATTCTTCTCCAATTAAAGTTCCCTCCACTAGATCCGCCTGTTTAAAAGAACAGGAGAACACACTAATGACCATACACAATTGTAAAGACAAAGTCGAAAGATTAAATGAAATAGACCATCTTTACAAAATATCAAAAATACAGTCAAGCCACACTTTTGGCTAAAGCACAGTCATTTTTACCCATTGCCAGCCTAGAATCTCCAAGCACTTTTCACAAAACAGAAAAAACGTTGCAGAGCCATCCTGGCTCTCTCCAAGTAACCGTCTCCATCCCTCTGGCTAATTGCCTGCCATTCTGAACGGACATAGCTCATACCTACATAAGAACTCACACTCAAAAGTTCGGAATGCACACACCCCAGGTAACTGGTTGCAGCCAGTTTTCAAAGGCACCTTGGACAAGCTCTCATGGCACTGATTTGCTAGGTAAGGATCACACCATCCCAAAAAAGAGTCATCAGCATTCTCTAGGCTGTCACTTGGACCACTCTGTATCTAAGGAAGTTAAAAATGATGAGTCTGTACATTCCCCCTTTTTATGTTACACAAAACTGTCCTCAAGATCACGAAAGTGCCTGGAGAATTCCTGAATCAAATTTTGAAGGTGGTTGGTTATTTCATTTCTGAGACTGGAGTCTATTTCATCTTCCCCTTCAGCAACATTGCAGAGCTTCTTGAACATAGAAAAATAATCCAAATCCACTCTCTTAGCCCAGTTCTTTGCTTTAGCAATAATCGTAGGCAATGAGTCAACCAAATGAATTACAGTAGTGTCCTTGCCCTAAAGTTTCAGATTAAGTTTATTAAGATAAATAAATATACCAACTAGATATGTCAAACGTTGTTTCCACAGTGGGTCGCTGAAAAAAAATAGGTTCCTTGCCTTGCATTTCCATAAACATCTTTAACTCTTCTCTAAGTTCAAAAACTCTGCTGCGAACATTCTCTTTGGACAACTGCCGAACCTTAGTGTAAAATAAAGGACCTGATGCTCTGAATCCAAATCCTACCATAACTCTTTGAGTAGGCATGAGTTAACAGGCCTAGACTTTGAGTAATTTACAATTTTTATGGCAGTGTCCAAGATGGCTTGAAGTTCACTAGGAAGAGTTATGGATGCAAATCCTTGACAATGGATCATGCAATGAGTCACTCTGATTCCAGGTAACATATCTTTAACTTGAAATGCAAACCCTGACTTTGAGCCTAACATTGCTGGTTTCCCATCTGTACACACTCCACGTACATTCTTGCGTGAAAGTCCTTCCTCATTAAAAAATTCAGTTACCTTATTCATTATGTCTCCACCTCTAGTAGTAGTCTCAAGTGGAGAACAGAAAAGAAATTCTTTAAATTGGCCATAGTGGACATATTTATCAAACAGAAGAAGCTGTGAGCAAGATGAAACGTCAGTTGACGTATCTAGTTGAAGTGCAAACAACCTAAATTGAGCATCCTTAATCTCACTGGTTACTAGATCTTTAGTATCTCTGGATATTTCTTCAGTTCATTGTGGTGTCAGATAGAGTAATTTGCTACATTTATTTTCTCACAATCCTCTCCTAGTGCAAATTTAGCCATCTTTAAAGCCCTCACATATAACTGTACATATTTGCCATGAACAATTACTGGGATAGGATAAGAAAAAGAAAATATATTTATTTCCATGTTTTTGTTTTTTTTCCATACCACTGTTTATTTATAATTATAGGTCCAGATAAAAGAAAATATATATTTTTATCTTATAGTGTATGTATAAGTATATATATATATATATATATATATATATATATATATATATATATATATATATATATATATAATATATATATATATAGGATAGATATATATAATATATATATGATATATATATATATATATATATCTTATATATATATATTATATATATATATATATATATATATATATATATATATGTGTGTATGCAGATAATTATAAATATAGAAATATATTACATAAATACTAAATATATATACATACATATTATATATATTTATTATATATAATATATATTTAATAATATATATATTATTTATATATATATATATATATAATAATTAGATATATATATATATAATATATTATATATATATATATAGTAATCCAAGGAAAGATACAACTCACAGCAGCATTTCTTCTTTCATTTTATTGCAAATGTAAACAAAACCTTCAACCCTACAAGCAGAAACAAAATGGCTCAATCAGACAATATTACCAATAACCAATATATTCGAAAGCACAATTAACAGACAAACAAATAACATTAGTTACGTTACAGTGACAAACAATTAACGGACAAATAAACAAGATTAGTTACGTTACAGTAACAAACAATTAACGGACAAATAACAACATACCAGTTATGTTACCGAGTATGCTCAGCGCATATGTAACCATACGTTATACAGTAGCTATAGAATGAGCCTACTCAAAGTCCGGTAAATTTCAGGTCCGTCATAAAGTTTACATTTTTCTACAGATAGTATATTTAACCAGTGAATGGGTCGTTCCTCCGGTTAATAGGTCCGTGAAGGCAGTTCCTTTCATGCCGATCTATTTGGACGTTCGTCCTCATTTGCTGTCTTGTTACCGGTTGTTTCTTGGTAACTAGTGCTGTGAAAGATAAAAGACACTTGGCGGAGAACATACAGTGCTACAAACAATCCCCCTACAGTTTTACGATGCCCTCATTGTACACACACTACACACTTCCATCCTCTCACACTACCATTACCTGTTTACCGGCGAAGAAACACAAATTTACAACTCTGATCGCTGCCTGTTTCGTATCTTCTAAGTACTGGTGCCTTAATTGTTACTCTCTGCTATTGTTCAACCTCTTCATCAAAATCTTTAGGTTCACTATTACCATGGTTGCTAAAATCAAACCCGAACCTGGTTAAAGCTTCCACTATATCAGCTATTTCTATGCTACTGACATGTAATATCAGGGGTTTAGAAATTATTATTTTCCGTATCCAAGTCATCAATATTTTCTTCCCCCCTCATTCCTTTCTATCCCAGCGAACGGTTTAATATTCCTTCGATGGATAACCTTAGCATCACTTCCTTCAGGTCTAATTTTAAACAAACCACAGTCCCTGTTAAGTACTTCTTTAATTACCCACTTTCTTTTACCGAATTGTCTCCTAGTTTCGCTCTTCCAATTATTTTATTTTCTCGTAATAAAACCGTTTTTCCTACCTCCAAATCACTTTCTCTGGATTTGCTTTTGATACTCAATTCTTTTGTGTGTTCCTTCTAACCAAATCCCAAAATTCTTTTTGCATTGCTGACGTAACCAGACTCCGTCTTGAAATTTGCAAATGTCTTCCAGAAACCCCCAGCTCTCGATCCAAATACAAGGTTCCCTCCCGAACAACAAGAAATACGGAGAAAACTCTGTCACAGAGTGAGGAGTTATGTTATACGCAAATACTAAACTCTGCAAATACAATGGCCATTTGTTCCTCTTCTCCTCCTCCAAACTTCTAAGTAGACCGTACAGAGTTTATTCATTCTTTCCACTTGACCGTTTCCTTCAGGGTGACATGGAGAAGTGCGTGATTTCTTTACCTTAAATGTTTTACAGTTTCCCTTAATTAGAGCGGTTTCGAAATTTCTCCCCTGGTCAGTATACAGCTGCCGAGAAATTCCATATTTATAAAAGAGCTCTTCCACCAAAATTTTAGCCACTGTTGTTGCTTTCTGATCCTTCATTGGATATGCCCACACGTATTTGCTAAACAGGTTCACTTAAAACTCAAAATATTGTTCCTTTCCAGAGGTCGATCTTTCCACGGAAACAAAAATCTATCGCCCCAATTTTTCCATAGGCTGAGAAGTTTCCACATGAACAGGAATTTAGTATTTCTATATGAAGTTTCATCTTTTGCCCTTAAACAAGTTTCACAATTTCTAATGAAATCCGTTACAAATCCCCTCATGTTGGGCCAATAAACCCTAGAGTTCAGTAATTTGTAAGTTCTATCAATACCCTGATGCCCTAGTTTATCATGAGTTTTCGACTAAACACTTATTCTTAAAAGAACAGGAACGGCTAATCTATAATCATGTTGCCTAATTGATCCATATGAGTCTTATAAAGAATATCATTTCTTATCACAAGACTTTCTTCCTCCTTTTTCCACGTAACTAATACAGGTTTAAAATTAATGTTTTCTAACTCAATATTTTCTCCATCTATCCATTTCCTTACAATCTTTAAAACTGGACAAGCTTTCTGTTTATAACAACGTCCTCGCCACTCTAAAATCTGATGTCTACTTATGCACAAACAAAATTTGCGTCCTCATGAGGAGCTACCCATACTTCTTCGTCTTCATTCATCACCATCTCTCTCTAGGCCATGCTGGTGACAGAATGTCGCTTTAACATTTTGTTTTCCTGGTCTGAATTTAAGTTCAATGTCAAATACTGATAAATCTGCCACCCACTTTTGTTCTGTGTGATCAAGTTTTTCTATGCTGAGATTGCTCAAAGGGGCATTGTCAGTATACACTATGCACTTTGTGCCAATAAGATAATTTTAAAATTTTTCAGTAACAGCCACTTCATAGCACACATTCTAGTTTTCCTTGAACTATAGTTCTTCAAGTTTCTTTCGTGTGGTTTCAGTGACCTACTTGCATAAGCTACAGGATGCAGCTTATCCTCCTTATATTGGGACAAACAGCACCAAGTCCATTGTAACTAGCGTCTATTTCTAACGTACACGCTTTCCCAAACTCAATCCCTTTCAGTTCTGGGGCATCTATCAATTTTTCTATCAATGTCTGGAAGGCCATTTCCGCATCTTCCGTCCATTTATCATTAATACTTTGACTGGATTTCTTCTTTTCTCCTTTCAATAATTCATTGAGTGGCTTAGCAATTATGGCAAAATTTTTAATAAATCTTCTATAAAATGTTGCAAATCCAGAAAAAAGCTCGCACCTTCCTTAATAGTTTCTGGCCTCTTCCAATTCTTCACTACTTCAATCTTACTTAGCTCAGGTCTATTCCTTGAATTACTAATGCTAAAGGTAACTTACACATGTCTGCAAAAAATTACATTTCTTTTCATTAATTCCATCCATATGACTTTATGCGCTCCAGCAGTGCCTCCAACCTTGATAAGTGTTCGTCAATGGTCTTCAAAAATAATATCATATATTCAAATAAATGACTAGAAATTCAAAAAACATATCCCCCAAAATATTCTCCATGCATCGTTGAAAGGTTGCTGGGCTGTTTGTCAGACCCATTGGACACCTGCGATACTGAAAGTGTCCCTATGGTACAGAAAATGCCGTTTTCTCTCTATCTTCTTTCCTTAGCAAAACTTGGTGACAGTCCTGCGCAAGGTCAAAAGTGGAAAAGTATTTGGCCCCTTCCAATGAATCCAGGCACTCCGCTACTCTAGGAAGAGGAAATGCATCCTTGGTTTAAAGTTTTTTTTCATTCAATTTCCTATAATCTATGCAACAACCTTAAGCCTCCCCCTTTCTTCCTCCACAACAAGAACTATAGGTGCTGCATAAGGACTTGCACTTTCTTCAATTGTACCCCGTTTCTTTAAGTCATCAAGCAACTGTTTGGCCTCAGGGATCAACGTGGGTATTCTCCTTATAAGTCCGAATCATTTAGCTCAAAACAGTCCTTATATTTGTAGAGTATCTATCAAGTCTTAACAAATCCGATTTACTTAAGTTACTTTCATCGACATTAGCAACACAAACATATCCAATGCCCCATTCACATATAGAAAAACTGGCCAAGACCTGAGCACCCGGCATAATAATATTTTTATTCTTGTCTGCTACTTTCTCTAAAACTACATACTTACCTTTGGCACTTCCTTTAGGCTATCAATGTATAACATTAATCAGTTTCCTGCTACCTGACCGGGACATTTCTATTGCTGTTGTCTTAACCAACTAGCATATCCTAAATCCTCCTCCTGCCACACCTGCATAGTTTGACCAACTAGTCTCATACAGCAACCCAAAATTTGACCATATTCAGCTTTTAATCCCTCTTTCTCTGATGCCATCATGTAACATTTTTGTGACTCGCCATTTTTCAAATAGCAAAGACAAAACATTCATACCCACAAGGCACTCTTGGTCAGTGTTCTTGCCAAGACCATTCCTTCCTTTCTCAGCTCTCTTGGACAATAGAACACACAGCTATTCTGTTCCATTCCACTTACTTCCACATCAACAACGACATGACCTACTATATTAATTTCATTACACTCAGGCCACATATGTAGTCACTGCTATCATATAATGTCACCCCCTTTTGGTTTTTAGATTCCCTAAATCCAATTTTCCGACAACAAACTACAGTTTGGCCCCAGAATCCATACGACTTACAGCTTTCTTTCCCTCTATGCTGAGTGTCAGTTTCATAGTGCCTCCTCTCTTATTTAAACATTCACTTGGCCGGATGTTCAAGTTAACGCCCAGCCTCACAAGTTTTCCTGGGCATTATCGCCTGCCTGCAATGGCATCTCCCTCACAACCTTGTCTCCTCTTGCATTATTTAACCCTCTGTTCTTATTAGAGAATAGATTACACTCATAAGATGGATGACCATCTTCCACACAAGACCAACAAGTGCCCGTAAACTGATTTTCCAAACATGTTTATTTTGCATTCTGTTTTTACCTAGTCTTTTCCCTTATACTGGTGTCCTTCCCCATGATCCTGCTCTATATTGTCTCTAGAAAACCTGCATTTTTGCACTGGTATGATACATGACCCTTGATCCCCCACAGGTCCAACACTTAATTACTTTATCATCTCTCCTCCTGCTATGCAAGTGGCTGTCAGAAACATTACCAAATACTTTCATAACCTTCATTCTATCTTGCACAAATCTACCAGCATCTTCTAATTGGTCTATGACTCCGTTACAATCTTATCCTTTAGATCACAGGCAATTTTCCTGTCCCTCAAAACCTTTTTTTAAAAATCATACATTTAATGATTTCCCTCCTTTAGAGCAGACTGCTTTGCCCTCGGCTTCTTCTTACAAGTCAATTATTCTGTCTAAATATCCCAAACTCTTCTTGCATTCCCTGTTTGTGCACACCACAGTTCTTTCCTTCTCTCTAGATCATCCTTATTATCTGCAGATGCTTCTAGTAGCTTAGTCTCCATTTCCTCCAACGTTTTCGGCTTAGCATGGCGTATTCTTGTGCTAGCAGGCTCTATCAAACTAACTTTAACATAGTCGACGGCATCAGTGCCTGCTATGTTAAGCTGATTGGTACATAATTTTGCCTGTTCAAAAAACATCTCTTGATTTCCTTCCTACCACTGTTTTCCTAATGTCATTCACCAAAATTTTCTAGTTCTCTTTTAATGCATTTACTAACTCCCCTACTCTGCTAAAAGAATTCACAATTTTACAACGACTTTTTTCCAAGGCTTTTCAATCATTTTCATCACTTTAGGAACAAAAATACCTGCTCCAAAATCCAAAATTCTTGCAACCCCCTCCATTATTGTCATTCCTCACTACGATGCTTACTTCTTCATCAACAAGATCCTTATCCCTAACCACATTACGTAGTTCTGCTAACAAATCTTGATCACTACTACTTTCCATCATTTGATCATCACCTTCGCCTGTCTCTGTTCCCACAATATAGTAAAGAACGTCACTTTCATCACTTACACTGCCTGGCCCCACCTTATTCCCACTAGCACTGTACATAACTCCTACAAATGTCCTACCTTGCAATTGCACTCCAGTCCTGCAGTAAATATCTCCAGGAACGTGCTGGTAACCCACTGGGTTGAAGGTTGCGTGGTGAACGCTCTGCTACCAAATATAGCAATCCAAGGAAGATACAACTCACAGCAGCATTTCTTCTTTCATTTTATTGCAAATGTCAAAACAAAACCTTCAGCCCTACAAGCAGAAACAAAATGGCTCAATCAGACAATATTACCAATAACCAATATATTCGAAAGCACAATTAACAGACAAACAAATAACATTAGTTACATTACAGTAACAAACAATTAACGGACAAATAAACAAGATTAGGTACGTTACAGTAACAAACAATTAAACGGACAAATAACATCATACCAGTTATGTTACAGAGTATGCTCAGCGCATATGTAAGCTATAGAATGAGCCTACTCAAAGTCCGGTAAATTTCAGGTCCGTCATCTAATTTACATTTTTCTACAGATAGTATATTTAACCAGTGAATGGGTCGTTCCTCCGGTTAACAGGTCCGTGAAGGCAGTTCCGTTCATGCCGATCTATTTGGACTTTTGTCCTCATTTGCTGTCTTGTTACCGGTTGTTATTTGGTAACTAGTGCTGTGAAAGATAAGACACTTGGCGGAGAACATACAATGAGGTCAGTGTAAGTTCTAGCTACAAGTTTAAAATACACAGAAAACCTACAAATAACAATCTTATTATTAACAATTACTCCTCACACAAAGTAGAAGTAAAACTCTCAGCATTAAGATATGTGTTTTCTTTAGAGCTCTTAATATCTGCAGTCGGACTTTATCAGTGAGGAACCAGAATTTATTATATAAATATCAAGTTGGTATTGAAGATAATTTTAAATTGGAAGATATTGATTACAGTCTAAAGTTAGCACGAAAAACATTTTATTCATATGAGGAGAAAAACAGAAAACTGGATTTTATGTTTCCCATACCATCCCTCATTAGAATCTATAGTCTACCCCCTAAGGTTACTTGGTTTTTTATTACAAATTTTTTCATATCCTAGCACCATTGGAAAAACTTTAATTCATAATAGTCCAGAAAACAATGAAGGGGTCATATATAAGATCCCATGCAAGCGCGGTAGTTTTTTTTATATAGGAAAATCTGGGAATATAAATAATAAATATAATATACGAACAAATAATACAAGCAATGCTTTATGTGTTCATAGTAGTATGTGTAATGTACTGATTGACTGGCTCGGATCAAAGATTTTGTTTAAGAGCACAGGTTTTATTGAAAGAAATTTGATACAGACAGCTTGCATTGTTCACCAGCATAGGAAAAATTTTAATTTATCGCCTGGTTTGTATAAATTAGATCCTTTTATCTTACATGTCATGAAAACGTCAATACAAATTGGATAATGTTATCCATTAACTGTCATATAGTATACGCTTGTTAATGTACTGTATGTTGCGCTGTTTCAAATGGATGTATTACCTCGTTCGATATTTGGGTATTTTTCATTTGTTCATCTGCTAATCTTGTTTTATTGTTATTTTTCTGCTGAATAGTTTGCTGCTCAAACTACTAGTTTTTGGTAACTGTACGTAAAAATTTTAGGCCTTTCTTGGCTACATACACTGTAAACTTTATCTCTTTCCTTAATAAAGGCTGCAAGAAGAGGTCCATTGGAGGACGAATTTGTTGGGCATTTTTCTGAGACATACCATTTTCATTTTCCTATGTGGAATGCAACTGAATGACCAAATCTTCGTGCCTAAGAAGATTACCAGTATTATATATATATATATATATATATATATATATATATATATATATATATATATATATATATATATATATATATATATATATATATATATTATATATATATATATATATATATATATATATATATATATATATATATATATTATATACATATATACATATATATATATATATATATATATATATATATATATATATATATATATCTATATATATATATATATATATATATATATATAATATATATATATGTACTATTGTTACGAAGTGCCAAGTATCTGGTTACCATGCATCAAATATTACCTCACCAAAAGCCAGACACCTGAAACCCTCATAACACATTTAAACGACTGAATACTCTAAAGGCAACAGTGATCCCTTAACACTTACCAGTATTGCAGAAATCAGACTAAGTTCATCAAAACAGGTGTGAGGTAATCTTGTAAGTAATTAAATTAATCAAAAGGCATCACTCCTTCAACAACTTTCAAACTCTAAGTATTTCCCTGATTTTCAGAAGTCTAAGTACTTCCTGGTTCTAAGTCACTTCAATTAAATTGAAGGAAAGCAAATCAATTACCACTCTATGTCTCTACCTATCATAAATATAGTCAATTATATATATATATACTGTGTAAGATAAAGAAAACACTTATAAAAATTTTAAATACAAAATTTATTATTAAATTCAAAATTTATAAGTGAAATTCACAACATCAGGGAAAATTACTGTTACTTGAAAACAAAGTAAAGTTTAATTAATTCTGAATCAAATTAAGTAAAATTAAATCAAAATAAAATTAATATCATAAAATTCAAGAAAAGTAATTCAATCAAAATTCAAAAGTGTTAGGCAATAACTGAAAATTTGAAATTAATTCACAAGTGCTAAACAACAATAAAACTTGAAAAGAATTCTAAGTAAATGCAAATAAAATTCACAAGTGTTAAATTTAATTAAATGTGCAATGATAAAGCAATGAAAATAACTAAGTCAATTAAATTGTGAATGCAAATGAAAATATAAAACAATCAAAAGACACACTTCAATAAGAAAATGAATAAGTGCACAAACAATGGAAACAGACACAAACACAAAAAATATCAGCAATGTGTAAAAGTGTAAATCTTTTTCATTCAAAAAACACTAACCAACAGTTTTTACCAAACCTTGTCGTAACAGACAACAGTTCCTATCAATTATTAATTAAACACACTCCCTATCCATTATTAGTATTCACTGTTCCTAACAATTATTAGTTGCAACTAATAAAAATATAACACACTTTACCACCTTTTTTTGGTATACCAACTTCTTTTTTTCTCTTGTAAATTACACTTTCACAAAAAACAAGGCGCCGTTACGAAATGTTTGTTCAGATTCCACAAAAGAAATTAAATAAACTAAATAAATTCTAAGAAATATCAAATATACAATTCTCACAATATGAGTGACCAAATTTACGTTACGTTAATTTAATCTCGATGTCGAGTGAGAGAGAGAGAGAGCGAGAGAGAGAGAGGTAGATCTAACTGCCTCGAGGTCTTAAGATCGAATGAAAATCTCTTCCTTATGGAAATGACAGAGCAGATGTCTCAAAAAACGTTCTAGGCACGAAAGCTTCTCGAAAAGTTCTGAAATCTGACGCAATCTTACATAAAAAAAAATGCAATACCCACGTGGGACTTGACAAATACATACACGTACAAGACAAGACTGCTCAACAGATACGTACCCGATTGAAACGGAGGGTAAACGATAATTAAGATTGACATGTTTTTTTATGACAACGAGCTCGCTATCAAACGCGCTGACAGAGCAGGGACGTAAACGGATCTCGCAGACTCTAATTTCAAAGTGCTGACATAAAAGCTAAACATTTGCAGCTTTGAAAAGACAAGGATCTCTCTCTTTACGTTAAATATATATTCTTTTACAAGACGTTAATGCGAAATCTGAACCACACATTTTAAAACATCCTATTCTAAGCTATCTAGGAATCTGAAAAAAATGTTACACAATCTACAAGACATTTCAAAGAGGGGAAAACATGCATTTTGAAAGTAGCATATATAATATACCTCCCCCCAGAAGATTTTTTATCACGGTGTTGAATCCAACGATTCGCACGAGATAAATAATCAGCAACTACATTTGTTTTTTTGCCACTAATGTGCTGCACTCTTAAGTTATACTGTTTGCAGGCACAAAGACCACCTGGTCAGTCTTTGATTATGGTCATCTTTGGATATGGTTTTTCATTTCTGGTAGTGCAGTGATTGTATCAGAAAACACTACAATTTCTTCATTCCTAGGTCTATTCACATACACTTCAAATTTTTTCAATGCGGTGATTAAGGCTAAAGTTTCCTTCTCGATTGTCGAATATACTTTCTGATGTTTTTTCAATTTTGTAGACATGAAGCATACAGGACGGTAGATATTATTTTCATCTTCTTGAAGTAGAAATAGCTCCAACACCACAGTCTGACGCATCAACTTGTATCACAATTTCTTGTCGAAGTCTGGAGCTTGAAGTACTGGTCTTGAAGTTAAAATGGCTTTTACCTTCTCAAAGGATTCTTGACACTCTGGAGTCCAAATAAAACTTAGCTTTGGGACTAGTCAAGTCTGTCAAGGGAGCTACTACGGCTGAGAAATTTGGGCAAAAACGACGATAGAAACCAGCCATGCCTAAAAATCTCTGTAGCTGTTTCCTGGTAGTAGGTGGGGTAGCCTTACGGATACCTTCTACATTACATTTACTGGAGCAAGAAGGCCTTTCCCAACTTCAAACCCAAGATACTGTACAGTTGCCTTTCCAAACTCATTCTTCTCTAGGTTGACTGTTAATCCTGCTTCTTGTAGTTTCTTGAAAACTTTCTTCAGAATCTTCAGATGTTCTTCCCACGTTGTAGAGTAAATCACGATGTCATCTAGGTATACACCTACTCCTTCTATTGATCCTAACAGTTGCCATCACTCGTTGAAATGTTGCGGGTGCATTCATCAGACCAAACGGCAGAACAGTATACTGATATAGTCCAAAAGGAGTAATAAAAGCTGACAGCAGCTTCGCATTCTCATCTAAGGGAATTTGATAATATCCTTTCAACAAGTCTATCTTGGAAACAAACTTGGCTTGCCCAATATTATCCAAGTAACTGATCTATAAGAGGCAAAAGGATATTATCAGCCACACTGATAGAATTCAGCTTCCTATAATCAGTACACATCCTAAATGAACCATGTGGTTTCTTCACTAACACACTGGAGAACTAAAGTGACTTGAACTGGGTTCTGCTAATCATGTTGCAGCAAATACTCAACTTCCTTCTTCAAAACATCTCGATGATACGGTGATAAGTGATAGGCTCTTGCTTGAAAGGTTTTCCATCTTCTTGAATCTTGATTTCATGCTTGGTCAGATCAGTACGTCTAGGCCACATCTGGAAAAAATTTCTGGGGGGGGGGGAAAACTTCTAATTACGTCACTTAAGTCTTCACCTTGTTCAACACTAGATGTTTCAGTTTTATCCTCCAAATTTTCCAAAATTGAAGAATTATTCATCTTGCTTGCAGCTCCCAATTCGTAGCCATCATCGTCTTCTGTAGATAAAGTTGTCTGGGGTTACTGACACAGTTGCAGTTTAGTTTGTTTTCTGAGAAATAGGTTTCAAGAGTTCACATGTATCTTCCTTTGTCTTCTTCTTCTTTCTGGTGTTTCATCACATAAGTTCTATCACTTAACTTCTGAATTATCTTGTAAGGACCTTGAAATTTAAATTTATTGTGAGGGGAAATCTCTTGACAGGTAAGAACACTAACACTTGTTGACCAACACTAAAACTTCTTAGCTTAGTCTTAGCATCAAATCTCCTTTTCATTTTCTCTTGACTCATTTTCAAGTTTTCTAAAGAGAATTTTCTAATCTCTTTCACCTCTTCCTTAAGTTCTTCACATACTCTGCTTGGCTTTCCTCTTGATTTTCTTCCCAATTTTCTGCAAGAATCTTCAATGGTCCTCTAACTTCTCTTCCAAAAATCATCTCATTAGGTGAACATCCCATACTTTCTTGGTAAGCACTCCTAACTTCAAACAACATTAATGGTAAACCAACAACATCCCATTCTCTTCCTGACTCAGAACAATACTTTGTCAGCATACTTTTCAATGTCTGGTGGAACCTTTCCAAGGCACCTTGAGTTTCTGGATGATAGGCAGTGGAGATAACTGTTGTTTCACTCCTAACAAATTCATCACATCCTGGAATACTTTTGAAGTAAAGTTTGTTCCTCTGTCACTTTGTACTATTTCTGGTATACCAACTTTGAGAAAACTCCACAAGTTTTTCAGCAACTATCTTGGCAGATATGTTTCTAACAGGGATTGCTTCTGGATACCTTGTCACTGGACACATTAATGTCAACAAATACTCATTACCTTTCTTGTCTTCGGCAATGGTCCAACCATATCAATAATCACTTTGCTAAAGGGTTCTCCTCTAACTTCTATAGGTTGTAGGTGCTTTCTTGATGGTTTCATTCGGTTTTCCAGCTATACTGGCAGGTATGACACTCACGACAAAACCTGCTAACATCTCTGTGAAGTCCAGGCCAGAAAAAATATTTCATGATCTTCTCCACAGTCTTCCTGATTCCACATGTCCAGACTCATGAGCTACTGCAATCACTTGCTTTTTCAATGGATATGGAATCAAAATTTGATGATATTCGCCCCATTCAGCATCTCCTGGTATATCTGTAGGTCTATACTTCCCATCATCAGCAAACCTTCCTTCAGATAGTAACAGGTAGGAGTTTGTTGCATCTCTTTTCGATCAACAACTCTGAAGAACAAATCAGTTAACGATGCATCCTTCTTCTGCAAGTCCATCAGCTTCTCTCTTGTCACTTTACCAACTTCAAGGGTTGAATTCTCAATATCTGCTAACTCAGCTATATGTAGTTTCACTACTGTCTTCAGCAACACTTTGACTACTCGGAGTCTCTTCAGGAACATCAGGTTCTTCTTCTTCGTCGTCGTCTTCTTCATCTTCTTGGGAAATCTCTTCTTGGTCAGCGCTATGGGAAACTTCACTTCCCTGGAATAATTCTTCTAAGCACAAAGATCCTTCACTTGATCCTTCTTGGGTGTGTAAATCCTCAGTTCTTCACTTACAGTCGTAGTCCTCTTCATACTTCTGGTAGTTACACAACTAGGAAACAGGTGGGGTTATTCTTCTCCAACTCTTCTGTAGGACTAATCTCAATGGTTTGTCTGTCACTACAGGACAAGGAATAAATGGCACACCACCAACTTCATTCCCCAACAGAACATGTATACCTTTCACAGCCAGTGAGTCCTTTACAGGCAAAATCAACATTCCCTGTCACCAATTCACATGACAGGTGTAAGCGGCATATAGGAGTTTACTTCCTCTCCTCCTATACCCTTCAAAATAACTGAATCTCCTGTGAGACTCTTCTCCAACTGAGGGTGAGAACCACGTACTACCACACTATGGTTACTCCCTGTATCACGTAATATCTTGACTGGTACCTGCATACTTCCTTCTTGAGTTGACAGCATACCCTCATGATATTATGGCTTAAAAGCCTCCACACTGCTTAACCACTCACTGCTTGAGGTAACATTTCCACTGGTTGCTAAAACATTCAGCTTGTTTAGTTTCATTCTTCTCTGGAGTCTGATTCTTTTCCCACACTGCTCTTCGTAGTTTGTTTCACAACTTGACTAACTGGTTTTGACTGCTGTTGATTCCGGTAACACTCTTGACTGTAGTGTCCTACTCTTCCACACTTGAAACAGACAACATTAGGTTTCTGTAACTGTCTTGAAAAACTGGATGAGGATTTCACATTAATTTGCTGAGCTGTATTTCCTTGTTGTACTCTTAGTAGTATCACTTGAAGGTTCCCATTAAATTTGGTTCCTGTTTATTTGGATAAGACTTAAAACCTGGGCGTTGTTGACTCTGGTACTTGACATTGTAATTACGTTTGCTACTGATTATATTGTAATCTTCACTAAGTGTAGCGGCTTTGTCAAGTTTCTTCACTTCTCTCTCTCTTAAATAGGCTCTTATATGTTCAGGAATTCCCTTAAGATACTGTTCAAGAACAAGTAACTCTTCTAACTCTTCAAAAGTTTTAACTTTAGCAGCTTCTATCCAACGTTTGAAACACCTTCTCACTTTGTAAGCATAATCTAAGAAGGTTCCCTTCTCATCTTTTCTTAAATTTCTGAATCTCTCATTGTAGTCTCTGGGGTCATCTGGTAAACTTGTAGCACACTGTGTTTAAGTACCTTGTAGTCTTTACACTGATCAGCTGTTAAGGCTAGATAAGCACTTCTCCCTTTACCAATTAAGACACTTTGTAGCAAAACTGACCATTTATCCTCTGGCCATCCCATACCTGAAGCCACTTTCTCAAAAGTGATCAAAAAAACTCATCTGGAGACTTCTTCAGTAAACTTAGGGATTAACTTCTGTACTCTCACTACATCAAATACAGGGTCTTGATTACCTTGGTTAGGGTTAGACGGTGTTACAGGTAATGTGGATCTAGCTTTTATTAATTCCATTTCCTTTCAGTCTTGCGATTTCTCTTTCCTCTTTTATTCTTGTTTTTCCCTGTCTATTCTTTCTCTTTCAGCTTGCATTCTCTCTCTTTCAGCAAGCATTTTTAGCTTAATCAAATTCTCTTCTGCTTCAATGCGTCTAAGCTCTAACTCTGCATCACTTTTCTCTTTCTTTTCTGCTTGCTTATTTATGAGATCAGCACGTGCTACATTCAACAACTCTTGAGCCAATTCTAACTCATCTTCATCAGTTTATTCTACCAGAGTTTATCAATGATTCCATAGCAACAATACATCTTATTTGTGCCTTTACCATACTAGTAGACACATAACCACACATGCCTCTGCTAAAGCGCTCCACTGTGCTCTAGACAGAGTGGTTTCAGACAGAACTTGGACGGAAGGAGCTGCTAAAAATTCCTGAACATTGAACTGAGCCATTTTCCTCTAAGTTATCAATTTACAATTCAATACAATAAATGCAAAACAAAATTATATGGTCACTCTCCTAACAAAATATATTCCTAACACCACCAGTATATTCTAGAGTGATAATGAAATCTGCTTTCCCGGGTCTGGGCACCATTAAATAATGTTACGAAGTGCCAAGTATCTGGTTACCATGGCATCAAATATTACCTCACCAAAAGAACCTAGACACCTGAACCCTCATAACACATTTAAACGACTGAATACTCTAAAGGCAACAGTGGATCCCTTAACACTTACCAGTATTGCAGAAAATCAGACTAAGTTCATCAAAACAGGTGTGAGGTAATCTGTAAGTAATTAAATTAATCAAAGGGCATCACTCCTTCAACAACTTTCAAACTCTAAGTATTTCCCTGATTTCAGAAGTCTAAGTACTTTCCTGGTTCTAAGTCACTTCAATTAAATTGAAGGAAAGCAAATCAATTACCACTCTAGTCTCTACCTATCATAAATATATCATAATTATATATATTTATACTGGTGTAAGATAAAGAAAACACTTATAAAATTTTAAATACAAAAATTTATTATTAAATTCAAAATTATAAGTGAAATTAAATTCACAACCATCAGGGAAAATTACTGTTACTTGAAAACAAAGTAAAGTTTAATTAATTCTTGAATCAAATTAAGTAAAATTAAATCAAAATTAATTTATCATAAAATTCAAGAAAAGTAATTCAATCAAAATTCAAAAGTGTTAGGCAATAACTGAAAATTTGAAATTAATTCACAAGTGCTAAACAACAATAAAACTTGAAAAGAATTCTAAGTAAATGCAAATAAATTCACAAGTGTTAAATTTAATTAAATGTGCAATGATAAAGCAATGAAAATAACTAAGTCAATTAAATTGTGAATGCGAAATGAAAATATAAAACAAAAAGACACACTTCAATAAGAATGAATAAGTGCACAAACAATGGAACAGACACAAACACAAAAAATATCAGCAATGTGTTAAAAGTGTAAATCTTTTTCATTCAAAAACACTAACCAACAGTTTTTACCAAACCTTCGTAACAGACAACAGTTCCTATCAATTATTAATTAAACACACTCCCTATCCATTATTAGTTATTCACTGTTCCTAACAATTATTAGTTGCAACTAATAAAAATATAACACACTTTACCTTTTTTGGTATACCAACTTCTTTTTTTCCTATTGTAAATTACACTTTCACAAAAAACAAGGCGCCGTTACGAAATGTTTGTTCAGATTCAAAAGAAATTAAATAAACTAAATAAATTCTAAGAAATATCATACAATTCTCACAATATGAGTGACCAAAATTTACGTTACGTTAATTTAATCTCGATGTCGAGTGAGAGAGAGAGAGAGCGAGAGAGAGAGAGGTAGATCTAAACTGCCTCGAGGTCTTAAGATCGAATGAAAATCTCTTCCTTTATGGAAATGACAGAGCAGATGTCTCAAAACGTTCTCAGGCACGAAGCTTCTCGAAAGTTCTGAATCTGACGCAATCTTACATAAAAAAAATGCAATACCCACGTGGGACTTGACAAATACATACACGTACAGACAAGACTGCTCACAGATACGTACCCCCCGATGAAACGGAGGGTAACGATAATTAAAGATTGACATGTTTTTTATGACAACGAGGCTCGCTGATCAAACTCGCTGACAGAGCAGGGACGTAAACGGATCTCGCAGACTCTTAATTTCAAAGTGCTGACATAAAAGCTAAACATTTGCAGCTTTGAAAAGACAAGGATCTCTCTCTTTACGTTAAATATATTCTTTTACAAGACGTTAATGCGAAATCTGAAACACACATTTTAAAACATCCTATTCTAAGCTATCTAGGAATCTGAAAAAATGTTACACAATCTACAAGACATTTCAAAGAGGGGAAAACATGCATTTTGAAAGTAGCAATATATAATAATATATATACTATATGCATCCTTGTGGCACTAGTAGAGTGTTGGTGTGTTCTTTGCGCCACTAAAATGCAGTATACTAAAGTATACTGAAGGAAAATGCATTCTGCTTGAGTCAGAGTGTAAGGGTGGGTAGGAGAAAAAGTAAAGTGAATACTTCAGCAGCCTAGTAGATGGCAGTGCCACAGATTAGTGACTCTGTGAAATGGGAGGGTCTGGCGTGCACTCGCAGTGGCTAGTTCCAGGATATAGTGGCAGCTTCTAAATATGAGGAAGAAAATAGGTTCCGATGGCACTCTATGTGTAGTTTGGTGCTTGCGGTATACGCGAGTCTTGCGCAAGAAAAGAAAAGCTCGCGCACGACAGGTAATGCAGTTAATTAAAAGGTTCACTCCTTATGGCTGAAGTACTTTGTTGAAAAAGATAAAAGTTGGAGAGAAATAAAAATGTGATGGCTAGCGCATATATAAAAAGTGCCCTATGTGTGATTGGAAGACACAAGAGAAAAATAATGAGAGGTACTCCTATTGGCTTTAGGAATAATGGGCTCTCTCTCTCTCTCTCTCTCTCGAGAGCGTAAATGATGGTAGCTATATACGAACTCTTCGCTTCTATTTTAGGTAATGATTTTAAATTTTATATGACGCCACAGCGTTGAACGATTTCTTTCTGTAAATGTGGTAAAAGATTTGCTTTTGAATAATTTTAAGTAATAGGACGCACTAGCAATGAACGATTTCTTCACATTACTAGTAAATGATTTTCTCTTGAATAATTGTAAGTTAAGATGATGTATTTACTTTAAGGAAATTTCTTTCTATTATTTTGCGAAGATTAAGATTTACTTTTAATTTACGTAAAGTTACCTAGCTCACTATGTGACAAGTTAAATGGTGGTGCGGATTTTAAATCAAGTATCAAACATTTCTTATTAATAAAAGTTTAGGCTAAGGTTGAATTGAAGTGAATGAAAATTTTTTCTGCGAGCATGCTAAGTGAACAGCTGATTGATGGAAAGTGAAAGTCAACGTACGACAAGTCTCTCGGTTGGGTAGGAACAAATGCTTACAAATGACACAACTACTATTCTTCAATTCAAATTAAAGAACACTAATTTTCTCTGGCGAAATAATGGATTCTAGTATGGAGATTCAAATTATTCAAGTGAACACATCAACATTTACTTTATTTGGGTCAAACATTATAATATAGTTTGAACTGATGGACTTGGCTACTGTGTTTGGCTGCCATGTACGATTTGTGCCTGCGCAAAGAAGCTAAGCTAGAGTTGCCAAACGTGAGATGATTCCTAACACGGCGTTAAACGAATTCTCCTAACATTTTATTGACAAAGGAATTGTATGCTTCCTTTGCCGTAACTGTATAGCGAAAACACTGCAGTTTGGCTAACCTGTTCATGGCTAACACATGCTGGCACCTACTCTAGTGTGGGTGGACTCTCCAATACTGAATTTTGCGGGCTTTTAGTTGCCAAATTAAAACTTTTGGCGCTGTCGCCTTTCTACTAAACACTTCTTAAATTATTTGTTAAACACTTCTTAACTTACTTACCTACCTTAATGCTACAACACTGGCCTGCGTTTCAAAACTTTTTTTGCAAAGGTCAAGGGTTTTCCAACTGATTTAGGACCCTATTTCCATGTTGAATTCAAAGATACAGTTCATTTTCCTGGGTCAGGTCTGGTTTCTAAGATATAGTCTATTTCTATTCCAGCATATTTTTTCCAAAATATCACAATTATCCAGGTGTTTATGGGCTTTGTTTTTAAAAAGCCTTGTCTTGGGTAACCTTTAATAATTATTTTTATTTCTCTTTTCAGGTCTAGATATGTATAAAATGGATCAGAAGTGCAAAAACCATCCTACTTAATAGATTCTGTTACATCTGGGACATGTGGTTCTTCCAGTCCTTCAGCATACATCACGGATTTTGTGTGGAAGGCATATCAAGCTTACTTTAGAGTCAAACTATGGGGCCAAGATAACCCATTCACTCCCCATATCTTCTGCAAAACATGTGTAGAGAACATATGGGATTGGAGGAACAGGAAAAGGAAGAGTATGTCATTTGGTGTCCAATCGGTGTAGAGGGAAGGGAAAGATCATGTTACTGACTGCTACTTTGCATGACAAATCTAAAAGGCATCAATTGCAAGAACTAAACTAACACCATGTTCAATACCCTGATGTTCTTTCTGTCATAAAGCCAGTCCCCCATGGCCTTGATCTTACTGTTCCTGGGCCAAATGTCTCCATAGAATCTAGTTCTGATTCCGAATCTAGTGACCTGACTGATACAGCTAAGTGTGGTGCATACAGACCAGGAGAGGACGACCAACCAGTGCCTTTGACCCAAGCCGAACTCAATGACTTGCCACGAGACCTGAACCTTACCAAGGAGTCTGCCCAGCTACTGGATTCTCGTCTTCAAGGGAAGCATCTACTGACACCAGGAAACATTTTATTGGTATCGGGACTACGAGAGAGAATTTAGAAAATTCTTCACGTTTGATGAAGCATCTTCACTGGTGTACTGCAACAATATTGCTGACCTGATTGAATTACTTGGTCTGAAGTATGATGCTATGGAATGGAGACTTTTCACTGACAGAAATAAGTTTTCATCGATCCCTGTTGGGGCACTCAGTGAAATGAAAGAATCCCACAAAATCATGGAACGTCTGTTGTCTGCTCTGAACTACCACGAAACATAAATGGTTGATCTGTGGAGATCTTAAAGTTGTTGGACTTATCCTAGGACTTCAAGTATCCATGCTTTCTGTGCTTTTGGGATAGCCGTGCTGATGACCGAGCATTATGTCAGACCAGAGTGGCCATCAAGACTAAGTGATTAAAACCTGGGTCACAAGAATGACAATCTTTCTGTCCCACCCTCTGGTTGAACCGAGCAAGATATTGCTTCCACCCCGCCACAGCAAACTCGGTCTTATGAAGAACTTTGCCAAGGCATTGGACAAGGCGATAGAGGATTTGCTTTCCTCCATCAGAAGTTTCACGAAAGCATGGAGAACCTTAAGGCAGGTATATTTGATGGTCAGTCATAGCAAGCTTCCTTGGCAACCAAAGATGTTCCTAGTATCAGAAGGTGCTTGATGAGTTTAATAGAGAATTTCTGCCAACTTGGTGCACGTGTTTTAGTAAAAATGCACTTCTCCGGTCTCATCTGGACTATTTTCCAAAGAATTGTGGAGACTTCAGTGAAGAACAGGATAAGCGCTTTCACCAAGATATCAGTGTTATGGAGGAACACTATCAAGGCCGATGGAATGTCAACTTTCTGGCTGACTATTGCTAGTGCCTGAAGAGAGATGTGGAGTCAGCTCAGCACAAACTAAAGTCCCTGAAGAGACCATTCACCCATGAGTAGCTTCCTTAGTTCATTATATTCTTCTTGCTAACTATTCAAAATATTTTGTAAGCCTTCTGTGAATAAATCAGTCTGATATTTGCAATATTGTGTTTCATTCACCTACAAATAGATCAGAATTTAGGATATTTTTAATGTGCTAATATTTCATTAACTTGATCTGATTCAATAAAATAAACATGATTTTTTGGATTCAGTATAAAAACTGGCTTGGAATCAAGTATTGAAAACAGCGCAGGACAGTGTAATTATGATAACAATAATGATAATAACCTTACCTTGCTGACCCTGTTCCATGTCCTTTCCTTGTTAAGAATTTATTTACTCCTTGCAAAAAAGTAAATTTACATTTTACAAGCAAGCAGTTTTATGAAATTTAAAGATTCCTGGCTCGTTTCTTTTCCCAGCCTAGTAATTGCGATATTAGTTCGTCACTGAACAGCTAGGAATACTGGCAAGATTCACCATTTTTTTTACGTGTTGACGCATGATTTGGAAAGCAATTATTGGAAGAATATGTAATTCAGAATGCCTTACAAGCCTAACCTGACTCTTACACGTAAGGATATAGTGGAAAAGGAAGCAATGTGGATTTACCTTGAGTCCGAAAAAGCAATGGAATTAAATAAGATCGCCATAATTGCAAAGCCAGTCAGATTACATTAAAGATAATTTTATTTACAAAACATTTACAGTGCAAAACCAAAATAGGAATGGCTGATAAAACCTGTACAAAGTGCAAATAGATATTGTGATTAACCCTTAATGGACAGATCAATCCTCGGGAGTAGTAATAATAGGTTTGCGGTGGTGGACGGATTGGTTCTGTAGTTAAACAATATTACATGCCTCAATTTGGAAAGAATCGGTCGGGAAAGAGGTGCCAATACTTTTATAGCCCATAAATTCACTTATGGCAACTTTTATACTTGTAAAATCACGAGTGTGGGCGACTTGGCATCTCAGGACTTCAGTAGCGCTTGTGACTTGAAGGCTTGAGGAGGGGGGGGAGTGTTCTGTGTGTCTCTCTCACATGACGTCCTTTTTTTTTGTAAATTTACTTGTAAATATGGGTTGTCGTTGTTTTTTGTTTTTATCTTTTACAATAGTAAGTCGGTTGTAAATGTAATTTTGCAAAGAATACTAGAAAAAACATATAAGTAAAAAAAAAAATTTACTGAATCTTTGTTCTAGTAAATTTTATATAAATATTTTTCAACAAATATGCTAAGAATGTTATTGCTTTTATTTACTATCTGTTTTGATATTGTGTGAGCAGTAATTATAATTTTACAAAATGAAATAAATTTATTAATGAGAAAAAACATACAAGTGGGTAAAATTTTCAACTTCTCATGGAAGGTAGGGAACATATTTGCATATCTTCTTTCCATTGAAGTGGTTTTTTTTTTTTTGTAAATTGGTCGACCCTAAAGTTTACCCGGTCTGGGGAGCTGCATATCAATATATTTACCCTTCCAGTAAGGGTTAATTACAATGAAGTTCACACTGGCAAATCATTAAATGGGCTACCCCATTACATGTGATACAGATTCGAGTTTGTGGTGAATGACTGCCTTACTAGAGTAGATGTAAATGTGGCTGTATCTCAGAACGGTAACTTCTGCGGTAAGTTGCTATGCTTGACAAGGAACAGAGGCATGGATTTCAAGGAAGCATGAATCTGGAATAGCATTCCAGGTTACACGGAACCATACCAAGACTTTCTCTCACATGAAATATGTTATTCACCATGGAGGAATCTATTGTTAAAGCAAAATAACACTGAGTAATGGTGGGAGAATTCTAATTTTTAATTGAATATCTTCATATATCTTTGAACAAGTCATGTGCATGCTAGGTGCGGAACAAAGAAGTTCTTAAGTAGAAATGGGGAAATTGGAATACAGGAAAAAAGGTTAAAGAATTACTTGAAGAAAATCGAACTGGCTATATGAGTGCAACTCAGAACGTACCTGTGTGCCTGGGGCATATAACTTGATCACAGGAGATGGAGTCAAGTTTTTTTCTGAGTCATGGAGCACGCCAGTGAAGCTTTGCTAGGCAGAGGCGTACGCTTGCCTGTGAGAGGCAACCCGGAATAAGTGAGAACAAGCGAGGTTGCGTGCCCACTGGGGGTAACATTGCCCCCCCCCCCTTTGGTAGGTCTCATTTCTGAAAACAAGGGCATACAGCTTGTGAAATGTTCCAGGAGAAAAGAATCTTATGGTTAAGCTCCTTAATGGTTCCTCTAGCTACTCATCTCCCTCATGACCTGCCTTTCTATAATTCCCTAAACCTCCAATATCATATGATGCTTGGACAAAATGGCTAACTCCTGCCTCAATTTTAAACTACTGAACACTGGCTAAGAGAGGCGAGGAGAAATAGTAAATCACTATATAAATATATACATATATACACACATACACTATACATACACATACACACACATATATTTTTTGTCAAATATCAAACCTATAAATGGTAGGTGAACACTTCACTCATATAACCCAGTACATCATGAAAATACCTACATAAATCAACAACTAAATCAGGCTCCACATCCATCAAATTAGCCACTCTTGCAAAGTCTAACTTATTATATTTTGTCTGGCAACTGCCAGACAAGGGACAAGAAATAAGTACATGGCTTTCTGATAGTACACTGCTATTATCACACTAGCAAGTTCTTGCATATGTCAGGATTCTGCTCCATCTACCAGTCTCCACCTTCAGATTATGAGACATCATGCGCAAGCATATGAATGACACTCGGCAGAAATCTGGGATATACTGGTTAGCAAAGTAAACCATATGTGTAATAAATACATTATTTCAGATTACAGTATCTGTAAATAAAAATCCATGACCTGAGGTCATGGCATTAGGAGGGTCCTACGTGACCAAAGCAGATCTAGATTACGCTGCGCTGTCTGCAGTAGCCTGGTCCAGCTCTGTGCGTTGTCAACATTTTATATTAATGATAACTTTGCACAACACTTCCATGGGAAGCGGTTGATCTGTTAACCTACGCCGGAAACTTGTAACTTCCGAGCCGGCGGACTATGTATGTTTTTATATGAATCGCTGAGATAGCTAATGTTCCGCTATCGACGTGATGCTTTAGAATGGCAGTTCCGTGCCAACCTTCAAACATATCGGTCTCCCGACCGAGCTGCATCTCCTAGTATGGAGTTACAGAATAAAGTTGTTATATCTGTTCAACTTATCTGTTTGAATCCTCTCCTTTAGTTAAGAAGAACCACTCTACTAAGATATCCCAAGGAGATGGGAGGAACCAGAAATACTTACGAATGACAGTCGTAAGGAGAAAACAAAAAAAAGTCTTCGCAAAGCGAAGGGACTTAGACTGGTGGCAGCGAATGACGAAGAAAATAAAATTAACAAAACCCATATCAGCCGACCGAAGGTCTACAAGAACCAACTTCCACCTTCAACATCAAAACTAAACAGAGGAAACAGGATTCAATCAACGCAACATTTTATGAAGACGAAGATATGTCCTTCATCGAGAAGAATACAAGCATCAACACCGACGTTTGAGTGACTGTTGTCACTTATCTTCGAGAATCTACACCGGACGAGAGCAGCATCGAACATCAACAGAAAGAAGAAACAAACAAAGGAAACATCACGCGATCACGAGCAAGGACGCAGAGAGTAGAGCAAAGACGGAAGTAAATGCAAGGACGGAGGCTGTGGACGTCATCAATCTAGGACTTCTTCATGCATCGTGCACCGAGAGAAGACCGTGACGTCATCACGACTTCCGACGCGAGACTTTAGACAGGAACTGAGACATTCATCCCATGTCAACAATCCTTCACCATATAATCTGGAGCTAAGTACCATTTTATCTATTCAGGTTCTTTCCTCAGTGAAGCGTTGTTCATCAGGAGTCGATCGTCCAGTATTCTGGGGGTGAGTTGTTCGCCATCTTAATCTTCCTTCATTACAGAATCATCTTCAACTACGAGTTCTCGCCCGCAGATTATTTTTTTCTCTTCTCGTTGTTGCTAATCGTTTCTTGCAGAATTCTCTGTATATATTTTATCAAATTATCTGTATTTTTGTATCTTTTTGGGGGATTTTCCTATTATTATAACACATTTTATACAGTACATTGCATATGCGTTTACGTAGTGGTCGAGTGTACTCTTATAGATATTTTGATAGGATCGCAAGGAATAGAAGTGATAAGAAAAAAGTGAAAGTGGAAATGGCAACTCCTCCGACTGGCAACCCCAATGTGGTGACTCTCGTGAGCGCGAGGTCAGCAATTGTCCCTTTTCAAGGTCGGGTCAATGGGTTCCTGCCTCAAAATGTTGAGGCATGGATCTCATCTGTAGACGCTCATTTAAATGCAAAAAGCATCACAGACCCAGCAGTACAATTACAGTAGGCCAAAAGCTTCATAGACTTTGCTAAAGGAGACGCAAGTGCGTATATAAGGGGGGGTTTCTTCCAAGAGGCGCCTTACATGGGACGAGTTCAAAATCAGATTACGTGCCGTGACGGGGGTGAAGAGGCTTTAGATGTAGTATTGGCATTGAGAAATATCCTTAACCAAGCCTCCATGACTCAGCTTAATTGCCGACCGGCTAAATGAATATCAAGTTAGTTTAAGTAACTCCGGGTGGGTTACGAGTGCCAAAATCAACGTGAAAGATTTTATCCGTTTGATCTACTTACGAGTATCACTGCAATGTTGCCTGAAGCGTTAGTGCGGTGTTTTGACAAAAAATTGCAGCCCAACAGTACGGAATTAGATGTGTATAAACAAATCAAAAAACACATGTCTAAATGTACCGACCTAGATCCTTCGCTCATTCAAGTTTTTGCAAAAAATGAGAACAAGCCACAACAAGTAAATGTGGTACATAATAATAATCAAGTTGCAGGGATGGTTTGTTATAACTGTAAACGACCAGGTCACATGATTTCAGACTGTCAGACGCATTTTTGTTCAATACATAATAGTTCCACTCATTCATATAACCGTTGCTACTCGAGGAATCAACAGCAGAATGCTACAAACACGCAACCAGTTGCCAGTGCAAATAAAAAAAGAAGGGTCCTCAGTACTATAAGAAGCAACAACCAAACGGAAATTCTGCACAACAGCAGAAACAAACAAATCGTGCTTCAGGTACCTCTGTTCCTGGGCCGTCTAGCAGTAACTCGCAAGGGCAAGCGGATTTTCAAGGTGTGATAAACAAAACAAATACCACGTAGTTCACTCCAAGGGGGGAGAGGGCGATGTTGGGTCATCAATATCAACATCTTTTGTATCAAATAATCAGTTTAATCATTTATCAGATCATTGTGAGGCAATTGATTTTCCTATGAAACACACGGCCGAATCCAAAAAATCTGTGCAGGTTGTTCCTTCCCGTAGATTTTGCAACAAATTCATGCAATTATTAGTCAAAACGAGTTGCGACCAACCTTACATGCAGTAAATTTGGACCATAAGTCATTCACTTTTGTTCTTTGATTCTGGTAGTCCACGTAATATCATGGATTTAAGGACTCATCATTTACTCTTTTCAATTTCCCTATAGAGAAGTCCGGAATAAGGCTCTCAGGCATAGGGAATAATGAATTAAATGTTGTAGGAGTGACTCATGTACAGTACAAGGTCGGTAAGCGCACGTTTGCTGATACCTTTATCGTTGTACAAAACATTAATATGTATCCCGCAGTAATTATCGGATACCCGTCTATGGGCACTCAAAATATTATCTTAGCACCTGCAAAACACGGCGTGTATATCAAAGGGAAATTCTATAAGTCTTCTAATACCCTAAAATCAGTTTTAGATAATAAAGAGACAGACAGAGTTGTCACTTACATTACAGAACCAATCACCTGTCTCATGAACCAAGAAATAATACAGGCAACCCAACAGAACTCTCGCTCACCCGTAATATCAGCTTGCACGCAAACTCTCGAGCCTAACGTAACTTCGAACATATTAGTGCGTGTAAAGAGAACCTTGCCAGGATCTGAAACGTTAATCCTTTCCGAAACTCTGAAAACACACGGATTATCCGTCACACAAGCCATTTATACAATCGGCTCACAACAACAATGTCACATCGAAGTCTGTAATCATTTGAATACCACTTTAGTAATCCACAAAAATCAACATATCTTGGATGCGGAAGTTTATAAACATCGCATTCTTACCGTAGCTGAGATAAATCACGCTCAATCAGTTGCGGACGAATCCCTTTTGCAATCTATAAAGAACAAAATCAATAAGGACATTCAAGAAGAAGAAATTCAGCAGAAATTTTTGAATCTTTTAACTAAATATCATGATGTTTTTTCCACTACGGATGGAACCTTAGGAAAAACGGATGTCATCGAGCATCAAATAAGGCTCAAGGACAAACAGAAAGTAATCTATGTACCTTCGTACCGACTTCCTATGAAATTTCAGAATGAGATAACAGAGGAAGTAGGTAAAATGCTAAAAGAAGGAGTCATTAGGAAATCAAACAGCCCTTATAATTTTCCGTTAATAGTAGTACCGAAAAAAGATCGAACTTGGCGGATATGCGTCGATTTTCGTCGTTTAAATGAAGAAACAATCCCTGACAGATTCCCAGTACCATGTACCGATGATATCCTATCTCTACTAGGTCAGAACAAATATTTCACCAGCTTAGACCTACTAAAGGGATTTCATCAGATTCCGTTGGAACAAGAGAGTATCCCATACACTGCCTTCAGCACAGCCAGGGGACATTATGAATTTTTGCGTATGCCTTTTGGTTTACGTTGTGCTCCCATAACTTTTACTCGTATGATAAATATTGTGTTTGGAGACTTGTTAGGAGATATCCTACATGCCTACATGGACGACCTAGTAATCTTTTCCAACACATTAGAAGAACATTTAAAGGCTTTAGTCACAGCCCTAAGCGAACTCGGTGGCACATGATCATCCAGGACTTTGGCGCGAGGAATCGGGTATTTACCGTGGGAAAAAGCAAATATCATTGCTGACGCATTATCACGCAACCCCTCTTCATCTTGTACCGAGCCATTAGCTGAATTAATAGATATCTCAACCTCCATGGCCCATTGTTAAAACTATATCTGAACAGGAAGATCTGGGCTGGAGTGCTGAACTATTACAGACAGAACAAAGAAAGATCCGCAATTAGAAAAATCATCATTGCGTTAAAACGGAAATTCCGAAGGAAAAGGAATACATAAAGATATAAGCAGCAGAATTATATCATAAAGGATAATATCCTGTGTAGATCCGTGACGAGGAAAACCCGCAACACACCGCAGTTGAATAACAACCAGGTGGTGGTACCTATCTCACTCATACCCACTGTCTTAAAATGGTTGCATGAAAATCCACTGCATGGACACCCGGGTTATTCCTTAATGTCACAGAAAGCCAAATCCTTATTTTATTGGCATACGATTGCTTACAGATATAAAAAAGCACATAGCAAATTGTCGCACTTGTCAAGAATACAAAGGGCACACGAAGACACCTGTCAGCCTAGGGGGCTTACCCCGTGCCAAATCAACCCTTTGAAAGAGTACATTTAGATTTATTAACAGGATTTTACGAGTCAGACAGAGGAAATAAGCACCTCCTAGTAATTATAGATGCTTTGACTCGATATACAGAACTTATAGCGCTTAAACAAAAACCGCGGTCGAGTGCGCTAGGAAGTTTTACGAGTGCTACATTTGTAAACATGGAATTCCACACATCATTATATCAGACTCGGGCGGGAGTTCAATAATCATTTCCGTTAACTCCTTGTGCGAATTCCTTTGTATAAAGAAATTCCAATACCATGATCTATCACCCAGAGTCTAATGGGCTAGTGGAAAGGGCAAATCGTAAAGGTTTTAAACATTTTAAGGGTCACCTTAGGGGGGGCAGACCCCAACTGGACATTGCCATACCTGCGGTACTAAGCACACTTAATCACTCGTATCATGTGTCTATTAAAATGACACCGCACGAGGCACTGTACGGTATCCCAGCTAGAACGCCTTTCCACATCCTAACGCCTACAACTAATTTATCAAATCCTCTAAAGGATGTTATTTGGAATGCAAGCATAAGTCGATAAAAAATATATACTTCGTAAGAATCTAGAAGAAGCACAAATAATAATGAAAAAAAATCATGATAAAATAGCTAAGCCAACTAGAACATATGCCGTGGGCGATCAGGTATACATACAAGTATACGTACGTAAAGGTTTAAATTATAAACTGACACCTAAGTTTGAAGGCCCGTTTAACATTTTAGAAAATTTAACGGCCAATAGATTTAGGGTTCAAAATGTATCCAAACCCACTGATGTGAGAATAGTTCATTGGCACATATCAGAATCTAAAGAAAGGTAGATGGAGTGAGGGAAAAAAATGGTTGTATTTATGAAACTTGTATAATAATTTATATATATATCTATTAATCATATTTGTATGTAAACCTATTCTTTTACGCGAGTTATTACATATGTTTTACTCATTGCAGGTTTCAAAAATGAATCTGTTATTGTTAGGAGTGATATTGTGTATTCAGACATCTTTGTTGTATGGAAAGAGCGCTAGGACGAAAGAAATAGAATTTAATCATGGCTCGATTATCGAGAGAATAGATGATGTATTCATTCGTGTCAAGTAATATTGTCATAGAAGTAGATATGCATGCAATATTTTTGCCTGAAGATGACGTCCTTAACTTAAAGAATGACCTGATGAGGTTTGCTATTTCGCTTAAGGAAATGCACGAACGTAATTTTCATGCTAACTCAGAGATTTCGCTAGCTCAAACACTAAGCGTCGCGGAAATGTTGTCTTATGACATACAAAATAAAACCGCCGAGGCAGAGGAACTTGCTCGTGACCTGCTGATGTGGTCTGTGCGGCACAATACTCTCGAACGAACGCCGCAAACCCGCTTATTCTGGCTGGACTAAACATCTTAGGATCAGTTGCGAATCTAGGCTTAGGAATTTCAAATCGCCTTAAGATAAATAATCAAAATAAAAGAATTGAGTTTTTGCAACACAAAACCGAATTAGCTTTGTCCGAACTTCGCTGCCAGTTATCTTCAATCAATCAAATAATGAGTATCGTAAATGAACATTCAAATAATATCGATCAGGTCATGGAAGTTCAACATTTGCTGGCTACATTAGCTTACTATAGTTCGAAAATAGATCATATCCGTGTGAAAATATCACATTTTATTGAGAAGTCAAAAGATTACGTAGAAGCGATTACGTTAGCAACAAAGGGTGTGTTATCTCCTCACCTCATGCCTATTAAAGATCTGACGTTAACTTTGGAAAACGGACGGGAGAAACTAGGTTATATTCCTTTATTAGACGCCCATAAAGTAGAGTTCTATTATAGCCTGATATCAGTCAGCGTTGAAAATTATAGAATTATGATCACAATACCTTTTGATTCTTCCGATGCTTGGCAATCATACAAAATAGCACCGTTTCCTACTTCCATGACGAATAACTCAAGTCCAGTAATATCCAATTTGACGGGGCATGTACTGATTTCTTCTGATAGGAAATCATTTACAGTCATTAAAGACTTAGATAAACTCACTCACTGTTCAGAAGCCATGAATAATAAAATTTGTACAGCTGACTCTTTTGAATTCTATCCTATATCAACGGATTCATGTGAGTTAGGCATAGTGCTAAACGGCTCTCTCTCTCATACAAGCGAAGGTTGTCTGGGGAAACTTTATCCCTTTTACGGTAATAAATTCAATTACAGGATGAATAATGGTTCCTGGATCCGTTACGATAAAGCCGGATTCAACGTAGTATGTCCGGATGGGACCACCGCCCATGCCCCTATCTTTGTAGCAGCCTGATGGTTGTACGGGGACATCTACAAAAACTACACCGTCAGAGGGGTCAACACGATAATACGTGAGAAGGCGTATTTTGCGAACTACACTTGGGCATCTACAATCATCCCATCACTACCTCTCCCATACAACGCGCGGTGGCTCATCGTTTGACGCAACTGGCTGAGATGACCCACGCGTCACCGACTTATGCAGGTGGAGAAAATCTTCGCTACTACATTCTGCTGGCCGTGTTCAGCGTGACAGCCATATTGGTTATCGCCGTCAACATCTTTGCTTGGCGTAGGCTGAGGCGTAAACAGAAGGATCTCCAAGGAAACGTATTGGCCCGTCTAGATGACGTACCCGTTAAACTCAAGTCGTTTGAGTTTAGGGCCGCCTGAAACTGGCCACTTCAGTTTGTGCCTAGGGAATTGTCTGGAATTGTGTTGTGTGTGAAAAGCAGTCCGTATGCTGGCAAAAATGTAGGACAAGAAAGACTCACGCCTTTGCATTTGAACAGTTAAAGTATCTCCCGCACCACAATAAAATATTATAGCCCAATATTATACATTTAATATACTCCTAAAGGTATTTTTCGGGCACCTAATAAAAGATATCAGCCCTATATATTGGCATCTTTGTGCACAATTACACAGTTATACTATTATACCATTGTACAATTATATTTATCTATTACAAAGAGTGACAAGTACTCTTTAACAATTATCCATGATCATGCTATAATCTGTAGTAACCATTATTCTTAATCAGGTTACCTATTATCATATTAATCATGTATACATGTTAATCTTTTGATTTTTACCTTTTTATTATTTTTGGGTACCTAATCATTATTATTACCAAACATGGATCTAGATTTTCCATGCATTTATCTTTGTTTATGAATATGTCAAAAAGGGTATGTAACAGAGCCTTTTTATGCATTTAATCACTTCTTATGTTTATACCTAGACGTATGTTACGAGCACGCTCCTATGAAACAATGTTTAAAGTAATTTTTTTTATTCAAGGCTTGAATAGGTAGCAGTCCGAGCCTAATGTAATAAATACATTATTTCAGATTACAGTATCTGTAAATAAAAATCCATGACCTGAGGTCATGGCATTAGGAGGGTCCTACGTGACCAAAGCAGATCTAGATTACGCTATGCGCTGTCTGCAGTAGCCTGGTCCAGCTCTGTGCGTTGTCAACATTTTATATTAATGATAACTTTGCACAACAACTTCCATGGGAAGCGGTTGACCTGTTAACCTACGCCGGAAACTTGTAACTTCCGAGCCGGCGGACTACGTATGTTTTTATATGAATCGCTGAGATAGCTAATGTTCCGCTATCGACGTGATGCTTTAGAATGGCAGTTCCGTGCCAACCTTCAAACGTATCGGTCTCCCGACCGAGCTGCATCTCCTAGTATGGAGTTACAGAATAAAGTTGTTATATCTGTTCAACTTATCTGTTTGAATCCTCTCCTTTAGTTAAGAAGAACCACTCTACTAAGATATCCCAAGGAGATGGGAGGAACCAGAAATACTTACGAATGACAGTCGTAAGGAGAAAACAAAAAAAAGTCTTTCGCAAAGCGAAGGGACTTAGATATGTACACTCAGGGAAGGGTTTAACTCAGATACATATGTATTGAATTTCGTGGCATTCTCAGCTCTCTTGCGTACATCATGTGCAAACATTGCCAACGAATTTCGCTCATCATTTTGTTCTAATATGTTTGCTAAAAACCTATAGCCTGGAGTTCCATTATCTCTGCACAAATTAAGGCACGTAATTAAATGGCAATTCTTCATCTATATCTTCTCTCTTGGACACCAAAAAGGACTTCTGTTTTCAATACACTAATACTATAGAATACTCAAGCAATGCTGACATCAGAATGTAGGTACCAATACGATGTATACAATAGATCATGTGGATTCAAGTAAACAAATGAATGAGTAAGCAGACATAGTATTTATAACTGAGGCGTGGTTGCCAACGAGTTGCCAGAAAAGATGTTTCTGAGCCTAATGAATATCGTAGGTTTTCATGGGAGATTGCACTTCCTTGATATGCTGAATCACTAACACTGGTCTAACTAAATACTTAGTAGATCAACTGAGACTCAGTCTTGCAAACAACACTACAAAAACACTAGGTAATAAATGCAAGTAAATGTAAAATAGTCATTACGTATGGAAATTGCAAAACTTTAAGGGCTCTGAGAACAGTAAAAAACAAGAAACAAATATGGGAATGTGGTGAGACTGACACACAAGTACCATTCACTTTACCTCAGTCTGTGGATGAGATATGTGGAGAAACAGAGCCAGTCTGCAGTGTGCCAAAATCTTCAATGGAAATTTGTGCTGCAGTCGGTCCAGACCCAGGGAGAATGTGGTGAGAGAAGGAAATGCCCTTCTGGTTACAAGTTCATGGTGCAGAGGACCATCGGCAATTGTATGCACACTTCTTCTCAATTCCTAAGGTAACAGCAGGTAACAGATGCAAATGTGGACAGAGCAATGACCAGGAACATTCTACTGACGTGATTCCGGCAGTGGGTCCTCTTTCCTTGACTCAAACTCTTGCTACTACTGTGTCAGCAGTGATGCCCCTTTTTATACCAGATTAGGGATAATAGAGTCGGTGTCATCTTGTTGTGATTGCGTATGGCTTGTCCATTGTTTTGGGGTCCCACCAGGATGCTTCAGTTTTTATAGGTAATCTGGAATGACAATGGATGAAGACCAGAACCACAGATAGGGAATAAATACAACGTGTAAGTCTCTTGAGGTCGAGAACGACAATAAGTTAAATTAGCGGGTGAACTAATCTGAGGATTACAAGGGTTAGGTCAGAGGGGAGCTAATTTCAAGGATGCAGGTGCATGGGGTAAAGGTGAGGACAGGAAAGGGCACTTCCTAATGACCCCGGCTATTCTTTAAAAGGGGGTACAAATACTATAATGACCGTCTGGGTGCCTTCCTATTATTCAATCAGATGGGAAATCCTATAACGACAGTCTGGTCAGTCCTTCCTATTCTTCCTAAATTACCATCGGGGACATGTCACGGGCCTTTGGTGATTTCTTTATGATATGGTCAAAAGGTACATGATTTACAAATACATGTTTTCCAAAACAAGTTTATTCTCCTTATTTCTTAAAATGTTAAACTACTTCACCAAAACTCTATATCTCTTCCAATTGCTAAGTTATATATATATATATATATATATATATATATATATATATATATATATATATATATATATATATATATATATATATATATATATAGAAGAGATATAGAGTTTTGGTGAAGTAGTTTAACATTTTAAGAAATAAGGAGAATAAACTTGTTTTATATATATATATATATATATATATATATATATATATATATATTATATATATATATATATATATATATATAAACTTAGCAATTGGAAGAGATATAGAGTTTTGGTGAAGTAGTTTTAACATTTTAAGAAATAAGGAGAATAAACTTGTTTTGGAAAACATGTATTTGTAAATCATGTACCTTTGACCATATCATAAAGAAATCACCAAAGGCCCGTGACATGTCCCCGATGGTAATTTAGGAAGAATAGGAAGGACTGACCAGACTGTCGTTATAGGATTTCCCATCTGATTGAATAATAGCAAGGCACACACACACACACACACACACGTATATATATATATATATATATATATATATATATATATATATATATATATATATATATATATATATATATATGTATGTGTGTGTGTGTTTATTTGTGAAAGGTTACACTAATAACATCAACAATGCCAAATCAATTTATTTGATATTTCACTATTTGCTCCTGGACATACATGCTTATATACATACATAACATATATAAAAAAACTACATAACAAGGCATACAATACACACATCCAGACTGTGAGGAACAGTGTCAACTAACTAGACGTAATAATAATCATAAAAAAAAAAAAATTTCATTTAAGAGCGCGTGGCAGTTTTCATTTCCTGCCTCAGTTTTTCGCCATGATTTCAAATAGGGAGAAGCAAAAGCCTGCCGGAATTCATCATGCGTGCGTAGCATAATTCACGTTCGCATCGGAGAACTTCGATCAGTGCCGCTGTCTAATGGAAGGTAATCCTGGAAAATACGAGCGAATCCAGGAGAGTTAAATTGCTCCCATTATTCTGCCGACTAGTTGCACAGTCGATTAGTGGATTAGTAATTTCTGTAATGGAGCTCAAAATACACGGCAAACTAATCCCTGATATGAGGAAAATGTGGCTCAGGTGCGGCAATAATGCATAAATATGGCGAAAGATGCGTAACAGGGAAGTCGGTCTCGGCGTATTTCTTTAATTATGTGGAAATCGGGGCAATAGGATATCGCCACTGAGTTCAATTTCTCCGTATGTATACACTGGTCCATGAGAGGGATTTGATTATAAAATAATAATTTTTACGAGATAACATTCTTTTTGTTTTATGTCTGTATCAGAAATATTGTTGGAGATGTGGAAGTTATAATTCAAAGAAAAAGGTTCACCTCCTCGAAACGAGGTGAACATACTAACTATAGAATCACGGTCGCTAAGGACGATAAAAGAACCAACTTAATTAAGGAAAGGTCCATTGATTTTCTGTGATATGAGCAGCACCCACTAACGTGAGATACTCTTTCAGGAGGACAGATATTTCTTTACAAAACCAAAATCTAAGGAAAACTATCCAATATAAAGTCTTTGTATTGCCTTCAACATTCACACATAAGTACAAACTCTTACTAAATTCCTTCTTAAGGTATTATTCAAAGTGTAAATTAGGCAGTCTAAAAGAATCTACTAATTCATGCACATAACTCACAGAATCTGAGAAGGAGATACTACAGGTGAATAAGACGGAAGATTTGTGACATGCTTTGGAGAACACCTGTTCTTCATCTGGATGCAATATGCTTGGGGACCCCGTTCACGGCAAAAGATAGTGACGAACTGAACTCTTTGTCGCTGTCGTCCGAACGTATTCAGCAAAGAGCCTACATTTTCCCACGTGCAGCTGTATGTGTATGTGACATGGGAGAAGACAATGCCTACCTTTGGTCCCGACAGACTTAGGCTACACTTCTCAGAATAAGAAGAAAGGAACTCCTTCTCTCTACTGAGATGACTTTCCTAATATCATCGTCTCTAAATTTCATGGCTTGTATGCTTTAAGGAATCTATGAACAATCTTTTGGAAATAAAGTGAACCTTGAGTAAAAATAAAATAAATAAAATAAATTTAGATAAAGGATTTTCGCTTTCATGGACAGTTGAAAATTATAAACTCTCATCGTCACAATGATTATTTTGTGAAATTTAGGCTGTCAAGCCAACCACTAGGATACTTTCAGCCATTCAGCTCTTAACAGAGCAAAAAGGAGGAGTTGGAGTGGCTGGACAGCAAGATAACGAAATCCGAAATATAAAGGCATTAAATACAAAGGATCTAAAGTTGGAATTAGGAGCAAATCACTCGACTGCGCTAAGAACAACAGTTAGAGCAGGACAGCAAGAATGAAGAAAGGAAGAGAAAATGGAGGTTAAGAGACTAAAAAAAGTAAGTGTAGTGTAGCTAAGTGCCGAATGTATGCTGCAAATACCATTCTCATTGCTTATAATGCACCACGTGAGGTGCACTGACAGCATTGCCTTCTACGGGGCTCACTGTAAGCTGGCCAGATATCTATGTGACTGGCATGAATCACTCGGTACTTAACATGTAAGGGGGTCATTGATGCCAGTTCTGTCAAGAATGGCTTTTCCTGTTGTCCTCTCATGTCTACACTTTAACAATTAACTACTAAATCATCAAGGGGCCTTTACCGCCTTAACGCTAGTACTACATGACTACCACGCGGTCACGTGGCCACAAAGAAACTTCTGGAAAATCTACGAAAAATGCATGGAATCAACAACATCTCTCGGACTGAGATCAAGAAACACTTCTGAAAAAAACATGCACTTTATCCCTAACTTTTACTAAGATTAACTTATGACAAATCACAGTTACCCCATGGTGGAGATGGAAATTTGAGTACGGGCTCTAGAGCTCACCAAACTTTGCATCTGTTCCGTAACCAGTTAGTTATTTAACATATTTTTTTCTAGTTCTAGATGACATCTTAATTCTTTTGAATGAATTGCAATTTCAGTAACTAAACATGTAACAATCAAAAGTTCTAAATGTTTCTTGGAGGTATGATTCAATAGTCTCATGCAAATGTTTCATTTCAGTACAGAACCATTACGTTTTAGGTACCAATTTGACTTACATGGAAGCTTTTATGTTAGGGAAACCAAAAAAAAAAAGGAAAAGGCCAAAGAAAGCTGGTAAACTAAGCAAAATTGGTGTGGCAAGAGCACATGGGCTTTGGGGGGGTTGAGGCCTAGATGTGTACGCAGTACTACGATACGTGTCCAGCTCTCAACAACAAACAGACCTACCTTAGACTTTACACTAGCATCAGCAAATGCAACACAATGTTCAAACAGAAATATGGGAGTCAGTGCAACTAGCTATGCAAGCAATTCTGAAGCAATATTCAATGGAAATCAATGCATTCAGTTGCATAGGCAATTCAAGTAGCAATCAATAGAAATCAATGTATTCAATTATACAGGCATTTCAGATAGCAATCAATGCATACAAAAATCAATGCATTAAGTTGTGCAAGCAATTCACGTAGTAATCAATAGAAATCAGTGTAATCTTGCTACAACACTGACTAATTAAAGTAAGAATTGCAATAACTAAATTATTATTCCTGAGTTGACCAATGAAGGTAAACTTAGCAATAATGAGATTATGTGCATGCAATTATCAAAACTATCTAATAGCAATCAAGAGCTTCACCTCTTACTCAGTCAGACCTATGAATAGCAGTAATCATGGCAAATCAGTTGCACAATGCTCCTGCTGGACCCTCATTATGGATGACTTCTGCCCCCATGCAGTACATGAGTTACATGTGAACATAAAGAAATTACAACTGTTGTTAACAAACAATTCACTTGTTTGAAGTCATCTGCAGACAACTCTGGCCGATCTCGCAAGACACAACAACAATAACTAGAATAACCATAATACCTTCAAATCCCTTCTCAATTCCACTCTTTCATTGTTTCCCTTCTAATCGGGTTACACTACTCATTATACTAGTTTCATCCTTCACCACTCCGACATTTACTGTCTCTGTTCAATAGCAGCTCTTTTTTTTGGTCCGGTTTCTAACTCGTTCATCATTCCACTCACTTTGTCTCTATCACTTTCTGTCTCACTCTCACTCATCACTAGTCTTTCAATCTGTCGAGTCACGCTTTCCTCACTATTCTCTTCCTGATTCTACTCATTTCTGTGTCATAACCATCGTCATCCTGGCTTCCTGATTCCTCCTGTTTGTTGTTGTGGGTGATGATCTCTGATGGAACGGTGTTGTTCTACTGCTGGAAGGTGTTCCTCACCTTTCAAGAACATCTTTTATGGATCTCATTACCACTCTGATGTCAGGATATACTGCAACAACCTTGCCAAGAGGCCATTGACTGCGTTTCTTTTGATCGGTCTTGATCAACACAATGTTGCCTTTCAGGTAGTGCAGTTGTGAGGCCCTCTCAGAAGTTGTGCCTCTCTTGAAGAGATCTCAGGTAACCCTCTCTCCAGTGGCGTTTAAAATGGTCGAGGTTTTCTGTCAGTCTGAAGTATTGGTGTCGCAGTTGTCTTGTGGTCAAGGTCTGATGCATGCCTTCATGAGGGACCACTGCCAGCAGTAAATGGATCACATTGCCAAGTATGAGGTGCAATAGCTCAAGGACTTCATCATCTCACATGTCCCCCCTGCGCACATTAGTGGGACAGTTGTTAACTAAAGCTTCGGCTTCTTTCATTAGGGTTCGAAGCTGCACCTCAGTTAACACATTTCGTTAAAGGGTGGTGGCAAAACGTCCGCTTGACTACCCCATCAACCTCTGAAAAAATCCTCCCTTCCTGGGAGTTTGGAACATCCACTTCATTCCTGCCCTGCACAGGAAATGTCACATCACATCATCATAGACCTGCAGGAAGGTGCTTGCTACGCGGAAGGTCATAGCATTATCGCTGTAGATGGTGGCATTGCGTTCTGTGCATGGCAGCGAATCTCCTCGACAAAGCAATATGAAGGTGTTAGCTGCAGTAATCCAGATATACTGCACAACTGGCTATACAGGCAGGGTTGTAGGCAGTGGTACTGTGGTACGATGTCCATAAGTCCGATAAGTCCGACAGGGAAGGCAGTGTCTGCGGTCCGTTGTGATGTCATCGGGCCACTCCAAAAGGGCTGATCTTACTGGAGAGGAGGGCCTCTGCACAGGAGCTAGTGGTGGCTTTCGTCATTGGGGTTGCTTTGGACCATCTAGTGGATCGATCAATGACCATCAAGAGGTATTAGGTGCCCTTGGACGGAGGTAGGGGTCCTACAACATCCACGAGGATGTTGCTGAACCTCCATCTTGGGTTGTGGGAAATCGCCTTCACCCGATTCGGTGTGCCAACCAACCTTGCTAGTCTGGCCCATTCCCGCAAGTCCATCTGGATCCCATGCCATACAAATTTTTCCATCAGGAGGTGCATCATTGTACAGCCTAACTGGTGTGAGAGACCATGGATCACATTGAACACAATCTTCCTGCAGGAGGCTAGGATCACAGGCAGGGGCGGCCGGTGCTGGTGTCGCAGAGGAGTGTCGTGCCAGAGGGTCTGAAGGGCACATCTTCCCACTTAAGGGAGGTGAGGGCCATGCGGTGGGCCAGTATTTCTGGGACGAGGTGGCTTGTTCCTGGGCGAGGTCCTCATAGTAGATCTTGAGGTGGACAGCGCTGATCTCTATCCTCGTTAGGAATTCGGCTACGGGATTTTTCTCCCCGGGGACATAGTGGATGATTGCAGCCAAGCTCAGCAATGGCTGCAAGGTGCCATTGTTGCCTCGCCAACCAGGCATCGCTTGACTTGGTGAAGGCGTGGAACAAAGGTTAATGGTCCTTTCTGACAGTGAAGGGGGAGCCCTCCAGGAGGTATCAGAAGTGGCGCTAGGCCTGGTAGGCAGCCAATAACTCGTAGTGAAAGTGCTGTGGCAGGTCTCAGCGGGCTTCAGCTTCCTGCTGAAGAAGACGAGCAGTTGGAGAGACCCGTGAGTGACCTGCTCCAGGACAGCTCTGCAGGCGACGTGTCGGGGTCCCATGGACGAGGGTGGTGACCCTGGAGAAGGACGTCTTGGTCCGATGGAAGGCCTGTTGCTGCACTGCTTCCCCTGCCAACTTCTTTGGCTTCCCCTTCAGGACCTCTGTCAAGTGGTACATGGTAAAGGCATGTCCAGAATGAAGCAGCGGTAATAATTCACCATACTGGTGAACTCCTGCAGGGCCTTGATTGTCGCTGGTGTTGGGAACCTCTCTATGGCGTCCACCTTCGAAGCCATGGAGCACACTCCTGACCTGGATCTCTCGTGCCCAAGGAAGATGCATTTTATCAAAACGGACAACCAGAGCGTTCTCTTGGAGGTGCTTCAGCACTGCCCGAATATGGTGCAGGTGTTTTAGGGATCTGGAAAAAATCAAAATGTCATTGACGTAGCAGACACAGGAAGGTTAGATCTACCCAGAACCACTATCCGATCAGGCATTGGAAGGTGGCTCTGGTGTTCCTCAGGCTGAAGGTGGAGTATGAGAAAATGTAGGACCCAAAGGGTGTGATGATGGCTGTCTTTTGGACATCCTCGGGATTCATATGAACCTGAAAATAGCTTTTTATTTAAGAGATTCCGTCTTGAGAAAACCCCCCTCCCAAACATGCAGAACCTGACCGGAGTGAAGGGCTGCCTGTCAGGTCCTGCATGTTTGGCAGGGGGTAGTGATCAGGGGTCGTCATGTTCAACCATGTTCAACCGACGGTAGTCCTCGCAGGGCCTCTAAGCACCATCCGAATTCTTGACCAGGTGAGGCCCACAGGCTCAAAGCCTTCTTGCAGATGCCCATATGCTCCATCTTTGTGAAGGGCCCTCTCGGCCCTGAAGCGGTTCGGCGGAAGTCTGCGGAACTTTTTGTTGGGGGGGAGGGGGGCGGCCTGTGGTTGTGATATGGTGGAATACACAGTGCTTGGCTGTGGTCATGGTGGCCTGACTGAGTTCCGGTTTGAAAACGTCTGGGAACTCCTGTAGGAGGTTGCTGTATTTGTGGGGCATAATGGAGCAAATGGTGGTTATGCCTAGACCTGTGTGAGTGGGAGGGGGGAGTGGCATGTCCCTGTGTTGAGGAGGTGCTTGCACCACACGTCCACCAGGAGCCCGTGTTGCACCAGGACAAATTCACCCTGAGGTGAGGGACCCTTTGACGTCAGAGACGATGAACTGCCAGATGTAGTTGTGGCCAGGATGGAGACTTTTTAGGACTTTGTGCCATAGGAGCAGATGGGGATCCTGTTTGTGGCCATGAGGGCAGTGGTGGCATTGGGAGTGTGGTTGCAGTCATCTTCTGATGGCAGGAACATCATCCCTGTGTCAACTAGCATCCTGTGGCCAGAGATCGCGTTGCGGACATAGAAGCCTATGGGGTGTGGTTTTGGCGCAGTTGCAGCCATTACTGTTGGTGGGTTGGTCGCCTTCCCTAGTTTTTTAATGGGGAATATGAGCAGGGCGATTCACACCTCCTGGCTAACTTACCAAACTTCCTGTGGTAAAATCACCAGGTTTGCCCTGTCTCCTCGATGATGCATTTGACCTTCCTCTTGTGTACGCGTTTATGTGCGTTGTTTCGCCATCTTCCATCATTAGGTAGTAGGTCAATGTTGGGGCAGCAAGTTTGGGCAGCCCTGGCAGCCTCAGTCAGCTTCTCGGCCTTGTCAAACTAGCTTCTCCTTGGATAAGGTGTCGGCGTTGGTTATCTGCCTATGGTCCCCAGGGAGACAGTTTACGGAAGAATATCTAGCACAAAAAGCTGATCGTGTCCAGACCCTCCTCACCAATCTCTGGTAGCCAAAGAAGACCCATCAACTTGTACCAGGCATCCTTCTGATCGGCGTCGCGCTGGGTTGGTGATGAGGTTGAGTACACGGACAGCCCTCAGGAATGTGAGTGGAGTAGGTGCTGATGAGCCTTTGCTTCAGCTCGACGAGGGTGACCAGGCTGGTCTGCGGGTTCAGCCACGGGGATGTGCGACTGTAAACCTCCCCTGGGACAACTGCTATGATTATATTGGCTTGGAGCACTTTGTCCACGAGCCCCTCAATCCTAATTGGCCTTCCGCTTGGTAAAACCATGAGGGCGGGTCTTATGTGGCAAAAGGCGGCAATCTGACGGCCTGGACGGCAGTCACAAGAGGTAGACTCGGTGGGAGGTCTATGGGTCATGGGAAGCCTCCGAAGAACTGTCTGCTTCGGTCGAGCCTGGCATTGTCACCTCACTCGAATCGGTCGACAGGAATCGTGAATGGCAGGCCAAACTGTTCATGAAATGCCTAAACACACCTAAGGAAGATTGTGCCGTATTTAGTCTGCTAATTGCGTTGGTTGTCCGTGGAGAGGAACTTTCAAAGGCCTAGACAGAAGCACCCATATTAAGTCCGCTAAAGGTCTCTGAGCGGGTCATATAAGTCCATTAATGGCTGAGCTAAAACCTGTGCCACTGTCCAATCTGGGAGTCACCAGTTATGAAGATAGACAATAGGCAGCCTAAGCGGTACTAACTTTATAACAGGTACTAAGTTTATAAGTACAGTGTGCAGACGGATATGTAGTACCTGACCCACGAGAGAGAGAACAATGGGTCAGAGTGAGCCAATTTGTGTTTTCTCATAGACATACATACATAGATGATACTAGCTAAAAACAATGAATATATGTGCATTATACATCAGCGGAAAGGCTGGAGAGTGCGCTACAGAATGGTATAAGGAAACAATGCTGCTATGATGATTATACAATATATACAGGAAAAAACCATTGTCCTTACAGGCTTTTTGAAGGTAGTAACAACCTATTCACTTTTACTGTTGGGTACATTGGTTAATCTACTTTCAGTATACACAATTCCATTCCTTAACACTAGACTTAATTGACTGATAGAGCTATCAATGTGTGCAGGTACACACTCCATTTTCCAAGTGGTCACACCAATGTTGGGAACGGAGATGCTGTTGCTTAGACAAAGACTAACTTGGGAAATGGATCTGCTTGGCAGTTCCAAAACTTTAAGACTAAACTCATGATTCTGTTTTACTTAACAAAACTGACATTACTCCCCTTTAGATCCTAAAGTTCTCTGGGCGGAGTCAGCATCCCTTCTTCCCTCAGTTCTCTCGGGGCAGCAACAACCAAGGTTTGTTGTTGGATGGGTGTATCCCCTTCTGCATAAGGTTCAGCCTTGTCTTTTATATGTAGAAAGGCAGGTCCCTTGTACCACAAGTGATTCTGGCTGAAATCTTTCAAGGTAGAGCCTCGTGTTAAGATATCAGCTGGGTTCTGTTTAGTGGGGATGTACCAGAGTTCCATGACACATTCCTGTTGGATAGAGTTAATTTCCCTTGCTGTCAGTCCATACAATTATTCCATGAATGTTCAGCAATTTTTTTCAGATGTTTTCCCAGTCTAAACCCCTGTAATAATGTTAACAATTCTAGTTTTGGGATAGTTAGTTTTGCTTGTTACCTTGGCATTACTCTCATCTTCGATGTTAGGATGTTTACTTGCCCCTTCCCTTCGCCCAACATATGCTCTACGTCCCGTATTGCTGTTTGCTAGAAGCATCTGTGGGAAAGGTGCAGCTCAGTTTTCCCTTAAAAAATCATTCCCTATGTGAATTTCAAGGTGTGGACAAAAAAAACTCCTTGAGTATCTTATTTGCTTCTTGCTATCGTTCTCTAGACAGAACATTGTCAATCTATCCCAACCTCCCACTAAGATTGGACTTACTAACCCAAAGGGATCAAAGTTGGAAACTAATAATGATAACTTACATTTCATGAGTTCAGTGCCTTGTCTATTCTCCCCAATTCCCTTACATGGTTTCAAGCTTAAACTATCATCTTTCCTATCCCAAACTATTCCTAATACTGAAATCTCCCTAGGTTCTTGGCATCCTATCAGTTGATCAAAATTCTCATTGTTACTGGCCCACTGGGATCTATATCCAACTGTTTCTCAAGTGTGTTCAGTTACGCAAGAGCATTACAGTAATTGTTATGAGGTCGTTCAGACCCGCGAAACGGTAAGCTTACCTGGTACCCTTGTTCAGTTCTGGTAATACTTTTTTTGGGACTTTCTGCATGGCAGCATGTTCAGAGGTAGTGAATTGCTCGTGTGGCGCATCCAATAGTGTCTAGTTTCCACCACATATCAACATCAACTTCATCTTCAACCAGCCTGTATACATGTAAAGTACATACGGTGAAGATATCCAATCCCTCTAGGGCCCATTGAGGCGCTCAGCCGTATGGTGTGACTCCATTATGAGTGACGAACATGCTCATTCCATCAATCTTTTCCATTCCTAACACGAACAAACTAAAATAGTCAGCTCCAAGTTTTTCTTTATTTAATTTTTTTCTTTTTCTCCTGTAGTAGATTTGCTCTTTACGGTTAATCTCTTATTTAATTAGTTACCATTTTGCTTTTTATAAAATTCGGAATCTCACTGATGTAATGATAATTAATCTATATAATTTTTTAAAAGTGCAATTTACTACTGTGCCCCATTTTAGTATGATTTAATGTATAGAATTTTAATTTTTCCCTGTTTTTAGCCCAGAAGTGGTTGTATCCCGAAACGTAGGCGTTGGACAGAAATAAAGTTTTTATTACCGGAAAAATGCTGAGGTTTTGATGGCCATACTCTTTCTATTATATATATATATATATATATATATATATATATATATATATATATATATATATATATATATATATATATATATATATATATATATATATATATATATATATATATTATATACATATATATATATATATATATATATATATATATATATATATATATGTGTGTGTGTGTGTGTGTGTATGTATATATATATATATATATATATATATATATATATATATATATATATATATATATATATATATATATATATGTGTGTGTGTGTGTGTGTGTGATGTATATATATATATATATATATATATATATATATATATATATATATATATATATATATATATATATATATATATATATATGTGTATGTATATATTCTATTATATCTCTATATATATATAGGATCCTAAATATATTATATATATATATATATCTATATATATATATATAATATATATATATTCTATATATTTATATATATATATAATAATCTAATTATATATAATATTTATACATATATATTATATATTATATGTATATATATATATATATATATATATATATATATATACAGTATATATAATCAAAGGGACCAGGAAGAGGCACTATCCATATTGCTTCTTATTATAATAGGCTGACGTTTCATAACCTATGTTAATTGCATTTCCTAGTCTAGAAAGAGCTAATATAACGATCTGTAAAAAGTTTTTATTTTGTTGGATGTACTAAAAGATTTGCAAGTGCATGGGAATGTTCGAGGAGTCAGCTTCTAATTGCGTATGAATACGCATTTACACACGCACCAACTTTTAAGCATCATCTATTTATCAACAATAACTTATACGTTCAATTATTATCCAGAAACTCAGACATATGTCTATCTATCTGTCTGTCTGGATATCTCAATTTGTCTATCCTTCTCTATTGTCCCTGACTTCTCTCCTTAGCAGTCTATGGCACGTTTCCTCTTTATCTAGGAAGATTTTCCTCCTTTCGCCTTCTCCTCTATCTATCCACTCCTTCCTCCCTTCCATCCATCATCATCATTTACTATCCATCATCTCTGTTCTAAGTATCCTCATCCTTAACGAGATGCCAGGTGCCTTTAAGGAGATGAGAATTTTTTTCATCATTTCTCATTGCATTGGGCTTCGCGACGAAGTATTTGGAAGATTTCTCTTATTCATTTTCTGGCTTTTCTTTTGTGTAATTATGCACATCTGCATTAAAATACAAAATGGTAACAAGGTTACTTAAACGTTATTCTTGCATATAAGTGCCTGGTAAAAAGTGATTAGTTGACTCTGTATAAGACTGTCAGCCTAAAATGCAATAAAAATCATTACCACTTTGGCTCTGGTGGTGAGTATGGGTCTATTACATCAGTGATAAATGTACAGTCTCTGAATTCGACAGGTATATGGATGTATGTGCGGCGACAGACTTTATCATTCTCGTGGTCAGGTCGGTAACGTGACATTGTTCTGTTATTCCGCATGTGGGTTTGAATCGTGCTAAGGACATCAGAATTTTGTCATTCCTTCCTTTCGGATCTCATGTTCTGTAGTGACAAGCGCACCTAAATAATATAGTACTGAACTTGCACATTAAGCGTGCAAAGGAGCAACGGCAATTGTGTTTTTCTTCGGTGCATGTTTTACGACGGGACTTTAGAAACATCATTCCCACATATGGGCGACTCAGCTAACGCCATAAACATCACTACCAAGAACCTCACTGACCGTGAACAATGCGTTCTTAAACTGGGCCTCAAATACAACAACCCGACAAGGAAACTTGATATTGTACAAGTATGTAAAAGTTTTATTAGAGAGGAAACCAAGAACCTCCAGAACGAAGAAGAGGCCACAAGGATTTCTCTTGCAAAAGGACTAGTGTATGGGGCATACGTACAGCATTACGACTACAACTTTTTCCCAAAACACCTAGATGTGCCCATGAAAAATATCAAGAATGACAACGACCTACATATTTCGAAAGCAGACAAAGCCGACACCATTGCGATATTAAACAAAAGTGATTATATAGACAAGATGAACTCGCTGCTGGATGACTCAAACACGTATGAAAAACTGACGTCAAATCCATTAGAAAACGTAAATGCGTACTTCAACAAACAACATCGTGAAATCTTCGGTAAAAACCAAGAGATGATTAAGGAATTCCGAATTATAAATGCAAAACTACCGTATCTGTATGGTGCAGTTAAAACACACAAGCCCGGCTACCCTGTGAGACTTTTATAAGTACAGTAAGTTGTTGTTCATATAAACTGTCAAAATTTTTATCGAAAATGTTGCACATTGTTAACTCTAAATTTTGTAGAAAAAAATGTTAACAGGAAGATAACTAACAATGAAAACATGGTAAGCTTTGATGTCACAAGTTTATTTACATGTGTCCCAGTAGATGATGTATTACAATTTCTAAATGTTGAAATGAGTAAATACACTTTTACTTTACCAAATGGAATAATTATAAGATTAATTAGACTTTGTTTAGTTGGTACATGTTTTACATTTAATGAGAGCTACTATCGTCAGAAATTTGGTATGCAAATGGGTAGTTGCCTATCCCCGGTTCTATCTAATATATATAGGGAATTTTTTGAAAGCCGCATTGCCAATGCTATTTGACCAGATAACTTTTATTGATTTCGATATGTAGATAACTCATTTGCAATATGGGACACTCGTCCCAATATTGATGACGTTTTACAACAAATAAATAATTTGGTACCAAGCATAAAGTTTACCCTGGAGAGAGAAAGTAATTGCTGTATCAATTTCTTGGATACAATGTGTCATTAGAAAGGATACAGAATTAAAAGAGAAAATTCACAGGACACCAACAAATAACAATTTGATCATTCATGCCCAATCTTTAAATACTAGAACCATCAAACAATGTTTTTAAGTGCACTTAATCTTGTGAGTCCAGAATTTTTAGATGATGAATTTGAATATATCCGAACCATTGCATAAAAAACGGATACAATAATGAAGACGTTCAAGAATGTCTTAGATTATCTCGTAAATCTTTTTATTCTAAAGCTAAACTAACTAGGGAAACCCAACGTAATTTGGTTTTACCCCATCACCCTACCTTTGAAAACATTGTACATTCTTTTAAAGTGCTGGGTTTGGGATTGGTATTTTCTTTCCCCAACACAATAGGCAACAATCTTATAAGAAATAGTCCTAAATATGATGAAGGCATTATTCGTCAGATCCCATGTTCATGTAAGAAGTACTATATTGGACAGTCGAGGTGCGAAAAAGTCAGCACAAATATAGTATCAGGAGAAATGATGGTAGCAATGCCGTTACTGTCCATAATCAGTCATGTAATGACGCCAATTTGTGGGATTGTTCCCGATTATTGCTAAAACGGAATCATTGTGTCGAGAGATGTCTACTTGAAAGTGACTGCATTGCCATAAGTGATTGCAACAATTTTAATAATCATTCAGGGGTATTTAAAACAGATCCGTTTTTCTTACATATAGTTGAAGGACAGTAAAAGCTAAACAAAGACTTCTTTCCACTGCAAATGTGTTTGGAACGTTGTTCTATGTTGTGAAACCATCGAATGATTATAAATCATTTTAAAAAGATGATTGTTTCCATTTTTATGTGTTATGCTTGATTGCTGTGGTATGAGGCGCCTTGGTCGAGCGGCTCTTTTTGCAATGGGGTTGCAAACTAAGCAATATTGTTCTTTCGCTAAGATCATATTTTAATTGTTAGGTGAAATGTTTTAGTAGATATTTTTGTTTTGAAACCTTCGAACTGGTTGTAAATCATTTTAAATAGGTTGTTACGGTAACTGGCTTTCCTGCACTTCAATGACCAAAGTTTATCTAACTGCTTACTTTTTTGTTCTGTTTCTTATATTTTACTTTGAATGCACTGTAAACTTTGTGCGCTAGTTAATAAACAGCTCTCGATAAGGGCCACTGGAGGCCGAAACTGTTGAGCTAAATGGAATTTCAGCTTTTCTTTTCCACTGTGGACTACAATCTCATATATATATATATATATATATATATATATATATATATATATATATATATATATATATATATATATATATATATATATATATATATATATATATATACGCATATGAGTAATTATCACATCACCGTGATTCATATAAATCATTCGAGCTACAAATGTTCTTTAATATCTAATTCGCTCTACCTCGGAATTGTTATATTTCCATACATGTACCGAAGGGGAATTTTTAGTTGATAATAATTTCGTCCCCCTCATGGGATCGAACCACTGTCCAGTGGACGAGAACCAAATCAGGATGGACAGTGACATTACCGAATTGGCCAAGAGAGAGGCTATAAGTTTATATCGATTCTGACATTACAAATCACCGTCGAACTCGGTGATTTCGTAATTAGAATCGATATGAAACCCCCTCTACCATGTTAGCCAATTCGAATGTTATGAATAATTATCACATCACCGGGATTCACATAAATCATTCGAGCTACAAATGTCCTTTAATATCTAATTCGCTCTACCTCGGAATTATTATATTAGTATACATGTACTGGACAGTGGTTCGATCCCATGAGGGGATGAAATTATTATCAACTGAAAATTCCCCTTCGGTACATATATGTGAATATATCAATTCTGAGGTAGAGCGAATCAGATATTAAAGGACATTTGTAGCTCGAATGATTTACTATATGAATCACGGTGATGGGATAATTATTCCTAACATGGCTACATGGCTCAAACGTTCGAATTGGCTAACATGGTAGAGGGGGTTTCATATCGATTCTAATTATGAAAACACCGAGTTCGACGGTGATTTGTAAGGTCAGAATCGATATAAACTTATAGCCTCTCTGTTGGCCAATTCGGCAACGTCACTGTCCGTCCTGATTTCGTTCTCGTGAAGTGATAAAATTCATATATATATATATATATATATATATATATATATATATATATATATATATATATATATATATATATATATAGTATATATATATATATATATATATATATATATATATATATATATATATATATATATATATATATATATATATATATATATATATATATATATATATATATATATATATATATATATATATATAGTATATATATATATATATATATATATATATATATATATGTATATATATATAGATATATATATATATATATATTATATATATATATATATATAATATATATATATATATCATATATATATATATATATTTACATACATATATATACATATATATACATTGTAGCACTACCGTTTCCGAGGACGAAGTGGGTTTGATGCAGTCTCCAAAACTACATATACCTGAAGTGCGATAGGTATTTGAGGTGGGAGACGGCATAAATTTATATCCTCTTGCGGTGGCGGGGTGGGTTAAGGCTTCACTGCCAGTCCTGGAAATGAAGATGTTGATGGTTCGTGCCCGTTGGCCGGCAATTCTATTATCGTCTAGAAAATTCCCCTTCGGTCGAACATATATGAAAATATATTAATTCCGAGGTAGAGTGAATTAGATATTAAAGGACATTTGTAGCTCGATATAAGTATATGAATCATGGTAATGTGATATAACTTATATAATTGCTACGTGCAGGCAAAAGCACTACAATGCTACCGACGACGAGGTGGGTTTGATGCAGTCTCCAAAATTACAAGTACCTGAAGTGCGACAGGTATTTGAGGTGGGAGACGGCATAAACTTATATCCTCTTGCGGTGGCGGGGTGAGCTAAGGCTTCACTGTCAGTCCTGGAATTGAAGATGTCGATGGTTCGTGCCCGTCGGCCGGCAATTCTATTATCGTCTCGAAAATTCCCCTTCGGTTAAACATATATGAAAATATATTAATTTCGAGGTAGAGTGAATTAGATATTAAAGGACATTTGTAACTCAATATATGAACCACGGTAATGTGATATGACTTATATAATGGCTACGTGCAGGCAAAAGCACTACAACTCTACCGACGACGAGGTGGGTTTATGCAGTCTCCAAAATTACAAATACCTGAAGTGCGACAGGTATTTGAGGTGGGAGACGGCATAAACTTATATCCTCTTGCGGTGGCGGGGTGAGCTAAGGCTTCAATGTCAGTCCTGGAATTGAAGATGCCGATGGTTCGTGCCTGTCGGCCGGTAATTCTATTATCGTCTTGAAAATTCCCCTTCGGTTAAACATATATGAAAATATATTAATTCCGAGGTAGAGTGAATTACATATTAAAGGACATTTGTAGCTCGATATATGTATATGAATCACGGAAATTTGATATGACTTATATAATGGCTATGTGCGGGCAAAAGTACTACAACGCTACCGAGGACGAGGTAGGTTTGATGCAGTCTCCAAAACTACAAATACCTGAAGTGCAACAGCTATTTGAGGTGGGAGACGGCATAAACTTATATCCTCTTGCGGTGGTGGGGTGGGCTAAGGCTTCACTGCCGGTCCTGGAATTGAAGATGTCGATGGTTCGTGCCCGTCGGCCAGCAATTCTATTATCGTCTAGAAAATTCTCCTTCGGTTAAACATATATGAAAATATATTAAT
>NC_061109.1:37272396-37299896 GCF_015104395.2 Macrobrachium nipponense
ACAATTGTCACCGACCCTCAACAACCATTCAACTGCTGTACAATTAAACATTACCTAATGGACCATTTGCCTATTTTACCTTCATGACTGTTTTTGCCTTTCCCCTTTTGTCAAAAATAAATAATAACTAATTCAGTCTTGTCTATGCTTTATGCTTCTGTACCGGTTTGTTCTCATTTCGCTATTTTTTGCTTTGTGTTCACCTTTATACATATATGTATATATATATATATATATATATATATATATATATATATATATATATATATACATATATATATATATATATATATATATATATATATATATATATTATATATATTCTTTTGTAATCATATACAGAAATTTTTGCCTGTTAGGATTAATGTTCAATATTTTTTCTCCTGTCTTTAGTAATAATGTAATTTTACTAGTTGTTCACGCGTGGTTTTTTGTGTTAATTAATTTCTTTTTCCCTTTGTCCTGAAAGTGTCATTGTTCTTAGTGGCTTTGCTGTTTACTGATTATCTCTTATTTATTAGTTACCATTCTGTTTTATATCAAACTCGAATTTCACTGATGTAATGATAATTAATCTATATAATCTTTTAAAAGTATAATTTACAACTGTGCCCTATTTTAGTCTGATTTAATGTATAGAATTTTAATTTTTCCGTGTTTAGCCCTGAAGATGGGATTGTATCCCGAAATGTAGGCGTTGGATAGAAATAAAGTTTTAATAGAGATATGCTGAAGTTTCTGCTAGCCGTACTCTTTCATATATATATATATATATATATATATATATATATATATATATATATATATATATATATATATATATTGTAATATCATCTTAAATTATTTCTTTGGTTTCTCTTAACGTAAGTTAAATTTTTTTTTGTCTTTCAAGTCTCGAGAAACTGCTTGTTGATTCTTTTCGCTCCCCTCAAGGGTTTTGTTTTTGTTGTTATAGTTTTATTTATCCGCTCGTTTCCCTCTTTCATGTTTCAAAACGAGTGGAGGATCGTCTTCGGTAATTGCCTCTTTCGCCTGATGGTTTTACGCTGTCAACGTACTTAATGTGGGGAGAGTTTTCATCATGGAAGGTTAATCGTTACGGTTCCCCGAAGGGAGGTTCAGCATCACCCATTTATACCGCACTCTTCGTCATTTTTCTGCAACATTGCCTTCTGGCCACGGACAGGACTTTGAGACGCTCGCTTTCACTTTTATAAAAACGCCAGGCTGCTGTTGGTGGTGAGGGTTTGTCCCGTGCCCTCTTGTGCGAGTTTGTCTGTGGGCTTTCATTATTTTTGCCTCCGTATGACCAAGGCCCAGACCTTGCATCGACGACGACGACGAGTGCACTGCTGTATCCTCCGGGAATCGTCAGGAGGCCTTCTGAGGCCGGAGAAGGGTGAGCATCCCCTTTTGCCCTTATATACTTTCCCCTTTACGTGAGTGGACTCATAAATGTTTTTGAGTGTTGCTGCCAAGCATCAAGTGGAGGCCCCCGCGAGAGCCTTGTAGACAGATTTCTTCGACTGAAGCAGTTTCAGAGAGATTTTGATATGATTTGATGAACAATTAATTACGTATCGATTGGATGAACTAAGGTGTATCCTAATTATTTTTTTTTTTTTTGTAAATTATTAGTGTTAAGGAAAATTCAGTTATTAGTATTAAGTTTCTTGGCTTTTTCTCCACCTATCGTGTACACGTGAGTGAGTGTTGATTTCGTTCTTCTACTGTGGCATTTCTCTCTTACTCTGCGGTATATAGTTAGGTAGGACTTTGAGGTATGTGAGGACAATTATTGTATATGCTTGGGTGCTTATTTTTCTAGTTCCTCAAGCAGGTTTCGAGGACATTTTCTTTGAATTTTATTTGTGAATAAATAAGTGTAAAATTTAGACATTTTCTTTTTTTGTCTCCCCCTTTGAGTGTTTCGTTACCTGAAGTCTTGTGTATAGTAAATCTTTGTCTGGACTGGGCAATGATTATTGAACGGAGGACATGTTTTAAAAAAATAGAGTAATGACAATATTTATTGTCTCTTAAAGAAAGTTCATAACAATATATATATATATATATATATAATATATATATATATATATATATATATATATATAGTATATGTATATGTATATATATATATATATATATATATATATATAATATATATATATATATATGTATGTATATATATATATATATATATATATATATATATATATATATATATATATATATATATATATATATGTATATGTATATGTATATATATATATATATATATATATATATGTATGTATATATATATATATATATATATATATGTATATATATATATATATATATATATATATATGTATATATATATGTATATATATATATATATATATATATATATATGTATATATATATATATATATATATATATATATATATATATATGTATGTATATATATATATATGTATATATATATATATATAATATATATATATATGTATATATATATATATATATATATATGTATGATATATATATATATATATATATATATATATATATATATATGTATGTAGTATATATATATATATATATATATACATGTGTGTGTGTGTGTGTGTGTATATTTATATATAGAGCTAGTACGGGGGCTCAAGCCCTACAAATATCACAAGGCGAAGAGGTAAAGGCATGTCTCAGTGAACATAAGATTTATTGCCGAAGTCTCACATCGTTTCGATGCATCTTCAAGGCTGGGGAATTGATATGAATGCACACATATTAGACTTGTCACTAATAAAACACGGTACAATATTTAAAATTGAACGCTAAAACACTAAAACATTTAGAATGTAAAAATTACTGTACAATAAAACACTAGGTTGGAGAGATAACCTACCTGAAAAATCCTATAACCATCCGATCTCTTTGAAGAGCCAAAGACAGATTAAGTCTGCCTTTGATATCCAACATTGTCCAACATTGTTTATAAATACACGTGTCCCAAATGGAAACTGGGTACTTACATTGGTTGCATGAAGAGGCTGCTACAAGTCCGTTTCTGCGCCTACAAAGGAGTCAGTTTCCTAACAGGTTGCCAACTATCCAATCCAAGGTTATGTAGCGTCCGTAATAACTATTACCTGTCGCTCCCGCTTGGACATCGGTGATTTTAAAATTACTGGATCAGCCAATAAAGATGATGAGCTTTTCACTTTAGAATCCATTTTAATCAAAACCAACGTACCGGATTTAAATGCCCAATCCTCTTCAGTTCAGTTGTTCATAGCTTAACGACTAGTTTGTTTACTTCAGTTCTCAGTCGCCTGTCAATCTGTATAGTTTCATTTTGTGTGTGATTCATATATATATATATATATATATATATAGATATATATATATATATATATATATATATATATATGATGATATATATATATATATATATATATGTATATATATATATGTATATATATATATGTATATATATATATATATATATATATATATATATATATATATATATATATATATATATATATACTTTTATCACATCACTGTAATTCATATACATTCATTAAGCTACAACGATCTTCAATATCCAATTCACTCTAACTGGGAATTAATATATTTTCATATATGTTAACCGAAGGGAAATTTTTTAGTACATCCTGGATTTGTTGGTTTCGATGGTTCTCGCCCATGAGCCATCAAATCTCGTTATCGACTAAAAAAAATCGCCTTCGGTTAAACATATATGAAAATATAATAATTCCGAGGTAGAGCGCATTAGATATTTATATATGTATATAGATATATATATATATATATATATATATATATATATATATATATATATATATATATTACATATATATATATATATATATATATATATATATATATATATATATATTATATATATATATATATATATATATATATATACACATCGAACTACAAATGTCCTTTAATTTGCTCTACCTCAGAATTAAAATATTTTCATATATGTTTAACCGAGAGGGAATTTTTTAGTCGATAAGAGATTTGTTGGCTCAAGGGCGAGAACCATCGAAACCAACAAATCCTGGATGTATAGTGGAGCTGTAGACCACACCGCCAGCCACACCAAGAGGCTATAAATTTATGCCACCTCTCAACTACAAACACCTGTCGCTCTCAGGTGTTCGTTGTTATTGGAGTCGGCATGAACCCACCTCGACCTCGGTAATGTTGAAGTGCTTTTGTACGCACGTAGCCATATATGAGTCATATCACATTACCATGTTTCATATACATACATCGAGCTACAAATGTCCTTTAATATCTAATTCGCTCTACCTTGGAATTAATATATTTTCATATATACTTAACCAAAGGGGAATTTTTTAGTCGATAAGAGATTTCTCAGCTCACTGGCGCCTCTCACCATTGTAGGTGATAGGCGGCGTTAACTTATATCTTCTCGCGGTATCTGTGTGGTTGAAGGCGTTTCACTAGACGTACAGATTTCTGGGTTCCTACGTATAGCAAGTTCGCGCCCGGGAGTCGACGAAATTATTACCAACTAAAAATTCCCTTTCAGTTAACAAAAACGAAAATATATTAATTCTGAGCTAGAGCGAATTAGATATTAAAGGACATTTGTAGCTTAATGCATACATAGGATCACGGTATTGTGATCAGACATATTTATATACTATATATATATATATATATATATATATATATATATATATATATATATATATATATATATCTATATATATATATATATATATATATATATATATAGTAATAGTGTGGCCAGTGTCGTTATTCCAAAAGACAATAACTTAATAATACTTAAGAAAAGGCACGAAACAGATAATAAGAGAAGAGAAAGAGAAAAGGGATAAGATAATGATTTTTTCTTAGAAGAGGGATTTTTGTTACTCCAAACATTAGGCTTTTAGCCATTAGACATCTGGTTTTCATCTCCCCAAAAAGCCTCTGTCCGTACCAGCGATTAGTGACCAACAAGAGATTATGGTCGATGAGGGGATGTTGCCCAGGCATATTCGAGAAATTGGAAACTACTCTCATTAGCGCCTATGACTAATCGGCGTTCCTTTCGTGAACAGGTCAGAGAGAGCCATCTGGCATACGTTAAAAAGGAATTCTATGACCCGTTGTTAGAAAGAGGGAAGTACCAAATTCTTAAAAGCTCCACCCTCCCAAAGGTAGGCCTCTAGTATCGACGAATCAAAAGCCATGAGTGTTGGTCATAAGACAGCCCAAAAGGGGTATCAAACAAATGACCTATGAGGTTACTAAGGGATACGCCCCTAAGAAGCCAGGACATGAAGAAGGAGGCGTATACAAATTCAAAGCCTACGAATTACTGTAGAAGACCTGACAGGAAGGCGGTCTCGTATGAAGTTAGCAGCCCACTAAGACACAAAAAGTCTTTCAGAAAATGCCACACCCAGTCAGAATCCAAAAATCCAAAGGCGGGGCTAAGGAGATTTCAACTGAACAAAAAGGCGAGACAGAGAAAAGGGAGCAGAGAGAAAAGGGAACAGAGAAGCCAAGAGAGAGAACAACCGGGGAGCCTGAGGGGAGAGAACTGCAGTGGCATGGCCGTGAAAAACAGAGAAAGACAGAAGAATCCCCAGAAGAAGAACAGGTGCAAAAGTGTGGTGTGCGAAGCAATCAAAGACAGTGAAAGTGACAATCAATACTCAGCTAAATTTCCCTCGTGCCTATAGACTCGTAATTGCAACAAGTGCCAATAAGTTTTATCAGTCCAAGAGCCCAGTAATCAGAAGGTGGAAAACATGTGTAAGAACCCTAACGAAGAATAAACTTAATGCAAAGAAACATATCAATTAATTTCTCATCCTAACAGAACCCCTTTACCTAATTCCCCAAAGTACAGCCTCCACGGCACACGTTACCTTAGATCTGTGCAAAGAAAGTAAGTACCGTCACAGATTTATTGGTGGCAGAGCGACGGGATACGATGAGATAAAGATTGATATAGTGACAAGATTAACTGATGTCGAGCGGTAAGGATAGGAAGAGACAAAAGAGACAGCAAAGAAATGGTGATTAGCGACGTGATACGAATACACGAATGACAGTAAAGACAGCGGCCGCGAAACAGAATCAAAAGTTTAGTGTCGGCATAAGAGATTTCAATCCATTCACGCCACTCGAAAAAGAAAGTTCTCCCAAAGACAGTTACCAGTGCTTCCCCAAATACAAGGACAGTTACCGAGTAGTAACAATAAAAGACATCCTCCCCCCAAAAAAAAAGCCCACCCACACTCCACGAAGAAAAACTCCACTCCGAAGAACAAGAACAGTCGCTCCACTAGAAGAACAAGATGTCGAAAGCATGAAGAAAAATATCAGAGGAAAGAAAATACAATCCCGAAAACGCATCAGTCAACGCAATCCTGCTCTGAGAAGAAGAGAGAGAGAGGTCCCCTTTCCCGAAGGAGAGAGAGAGAGGGGGAACCAACACATCATTCAACGCGCTGGTAGGCGAACGCAAGCGGTCAGACGTAACCCCAGATGTCGAAGACGACGAAAGAAGATAAGTCCAAATAAATGTCCCCACACTTACATAACATTAAAACTCTATTAAAAGTAAATTACGCGATTAACATTTCAGTTAGACAATTCCTGGTGTTTCAAGATTAAAAGATTTTCACACTGAACCTTTTTTTTTGGCAACGAAAACTCTACGATATTTCATTTTACTAATTATAAAAACTAATCAGCTACTAAGACCTTTTCCCGAACATTTGTGTATTTTACTAACCAATAACTCTAAATTTTAATTTGAATTTTGATTGTGTCATTTTTATGTTATTTTTGTGATTTTGGTTGTTTTGTGATTTCTTGTACTTTGTTTTTTTTTTTTTAGTATTTGCTTTTTACTTTTATTCGTTACGTCGAATGAATGTTTACTTGTTTTTATTTTGTTTGTTTAGATAACAAGGGTAATTCACGGGAGGTATCTCGTTAGCGACACTTACGGTCAGTTCAGTATCGTTTTACAGTACTGTTAAGAGGGTTTTTGTTGTTGTTTAAGAATCGCTTACCGATAACGTAAGACTTTGAGAATATTTCTGGGGAAAATTCTTTCTTTTATTTTTTTTTTGGTAATCGAATACTTAAGTAAAAACAGTTTATTGTTATTATCATTTTCTCTCCGGGATATTACTGTCATAATTTGATACTTTTAATGATACTCAGTACTTAAGAAAATTTCCATTAACGAGTCGATGGTCAAAGGGAGACCGACTCCTTATCAGAACGTAAGAACGCCTGTGCTCACGAGAAGTCAAACAAGGAAATTAACCATGCCGGAAGGTACACAGTCCGCGAATTCGAGCGCAGCAGTAATGGGAACACATAAGGGGGACATGTGATTAATCACATAGCTAAATTTTGTGGAAGAAAGGATGGTCAGTTAGCTTGTAACTTAGAAAACTGGATAGAGCAAGTGGAGACACGCTAGATAGCATAACGGGGACAGATAGAGAAAAGCTTATTGAAGCCAAGAGTTATCTTGATTTGGAAGCCGGAGGAGACTTAGAACGATACGTCCACTCCGAGACTTACCGAGATCTTAAGAATTGGGAAGAACTGAAACGGTATTTTAGGAAGGTTTATTCCACAGTTGGTGAAAGAGATCCAGTTACTAGCTTGGCAAGGATAGTGCGTCAATTTGAAGTTAGACGAAAGACGTTATCAAGAGTTTAGCTCTCAGTTGTATAACAATATGAATGAATGGGGAACATTCATGGAAACCACAGGTTGGATAGAGGTAGGAGGAGGCAAGCAAAAAATGCTAATGAGTCATGTAAAAAAAAATATTTAGACTAGCAATAATGATTGGAAGCCTGCCAACGGAAGTTATTGCAAGGATGACTCGTAAGTGGGAGACATCCGATGATGTAGCGGAGATTGAAGAGGAGGAAACAAAAATCTTAGGTAAAAGACCTGAAGGGAATCCTATATACAGACCTTTAGTCGCTATAGGACAACAGAAAGAGGTCCAAATAGATCTAGGACACCATCTAGAAATCAGAATAAGATGCCAGGTAAATCTTCTCAAGGAGGATTTTCGACAGTCACGTGTTATAACTGTCAGAAGAAAGGACATTATGCCAGTGACTGCCGAGGGATGGCCTTCTGTCCTTTCCATAAGAAAACAGGACATAGTGCTCGAGAATGCAGAAATAAATTTGTTTCAGCTCCTAGAGGTAGATCTCAGTCGAGAGGCAGAGGTAGAAACAACAGTCAATCTCCCCCCAGTTAGAGGAAATAGGGATCCCGTCCCAAATAGATATGCTAATCAAACAGCAAGCATAGGTTATCAACCAGCTCAGCCAATGTCAGACGACGAAATGGGAAATTTTTCTGCTTACTGGTACAATGAATCTTCCTCTATAACAGAGAGAACGTCTGGAATGTCAAGGCTAAGCCAGCTACACAGGTTAGCAAAGTTGATGTAGGGAATGAATATAATTATAGACCATTATTTCCAGCCCATGTCGGTCTAGAGAAACCTATTATTACATTCTTTGATACAGGTAGTCCTAAGAATATAATGTCAGAAAAGGTGTATCGGTTGTATTTTTCTCACTTAAGTTTGAATCCAGCAGTAGATTGTAGAATCACAGACGTCCAGGGTAATGATATCCACGTAATTGGACAGTTAGATTTTCCATTTAGGCTAGGAAGAATTGCTCTAAGAGAAAATGTTCTGGTAGCCAGAGATATACAATTAGCTTTTGCCCATTTGCTGATAGGTTATCCAACTATGGCTAGACAAGGGATAAGCATTGATGCCCCTAGAGAACAACTAGTGATTGAAAACGGTCGTGAGATTTCTAGAATACCAATATGCAAGCCAATTAAAAGAACCCAGACTCAAGAGAAACCCACGATGAAAGGTATCTTAAAGAAGGATAAGACGGAGGGAAGATATCCAGAATGCATCACGAGTTCACAACAGATCATTAACCTCTTAGAATCAAATCAATGCACTTATTTAAAGTTAGAGAGGGAATTAAGACTTAAACCAGGAGAAAGTACTTGGGTAGAATGTATAGTAAATCCAATTTTTGAAGGAAAGGAAATTCTCACGCTTACTGAAAAGTCGCAAGTAAACGGAATACATTATTCTTCTAGTTTACATGAAGTTAGACAGAGCAAGATAGCTTTACAGATTACCAATAACAGAGGAGGAAAGGTTAAATTAACACCAGGTACAGAGATAGGCCTAGCAGAAGTATACTCCATACCTATCCGAGTTGTAGAAAGGAAAACAGTAGCCGCAATTAGTAAAGGAAATGAAAATTATGCTCAGGACATAAAATGAGAAGAGCTAAGATAGGATTTCATTTAAAGGACATTAAGGTAAACCATGTTAGAGAAGAATTCATAGACTTACTGTGCGAATATAATGATATAGTCGCTCTTGACGGCGACACCTTGGGAAATACACGCGAAATAACGCACAAGATAGACATTCCATCAAACACAAAGCCAATTTACATACCAGCCTATAGAGTAGCACATTCCCAAAAGGAGATCATTGAAAGAGAAGTACAAAGAATGAATAGGCAAGGAATAATAGAACCATCTAAATCCCCATTGGCTCTTTTCCACTTTTGCTAGTTCCTAAAAGGGACAAAACTTATAGAATAGTTGTGGATTTCAGAAAATTGAACCAAATTACTGAAAATGATCCTTATCCAATGCCGTCAATGCGAGATCTTATCGCCACTATAGGGTCCAAGAGATACTTCACCACTATAGATTTATTGCAGGGATTCTTGCAAAAATCCCTCTAGACGAAGAAAGAAGAAAGCAAACCTTTGACTGCTTTTTCCACTAGTAACGGCAGATACCAGTATGTAAGAATGCCATTTGGTCTAAAGTCAAGCCCGGTAACTTTTGTAAGATTAATGGATAAAATTTTGGGCGATATACTAGGGCAAGGACGTAGACACTGGTTACATAGATGATTTGGTTTTAATAGCAACAGACACTATAGAGGAACACATAGACTTAGTCAGAGAAGTCCTAAAGAGATTAAGAAAAGCCAACCTGAAGCTTAAATTAAAGAAGTGTAACTTCCTTAAAAGGAAAATAGACTACCTTGGTCATACACTAAGTGAAAAGGGCGTAGAAGTAAACGACGAAAAGATTAAGTCAATTAAGGAATATCCTACACCTCAGTGCAAGAAGGACGTAAAGTCATTCTGAGGTTTTAGCAGGTTTTTACCGCAAGTTCATAGGAACTTTGCAGTCATATCCGCTCCACTAACTGAACTTTTAAAGGAACACGTATCATTTATATGGACAGACAAGCAGCAGAAGCTTTGATGAATTTGGTAAAGAAAGATTAACACATCCCAGTACTTAGCTTCCAGACTTGGCAAAGAATTCTTTTTAGCCACGGACGCAAGCCACATTGGTATAGGAGCATGTTTAATGCAAAGACAAGATAATAAGTATAATGCGATAGCTTATTACAGTAGGAAATTAAAGCCCTACTCAGTAACAGACCTCGAGTCTCTAGCTATTATAGACGCTTTAAAGCATTTCAGATATATCATTTTTGGTTACAAGATAACCGTGTTCACGGATCATTCAGCCGCAGTAGAAATGCTAAAGAACCCTAATTTTTCTGGACGAAGAGCCCGTTGGTTTCATGACAGCCCAAGATTATGATATAGAGGTGAAATATGTCCCTGGAAGACGAATAAGGTAGCAGATGCATTATCAAGATATGTGTCACAAGGTGATAGTATAAATATGATAAGTCAAGAAGAAGAAAAGAATGAAACAATGTGCAATGACGTAAATGTACTCACCATGCATTATACAGAGGAGCTTTCCCGGCAAAATTTCATAAAGGAACAAGAAAGAGATGAAGATATAAGGGAACTGTTCAAATACGTTAGAAACGAAAGAAAACACAGCCAACAAGAATTAACCGAAACTAGGTAGGAAGGTTGGATGTCCCACAGATGCACCTAACGGACATAGATGGCGTATTAATTTGGATGTGTCACGAATATGACCCATTTGGTCAATTTCTAGGTGTACTGCACAAAAGGTTAGTACCTAAGAGTCTAAGAAACAAGGTCATTGAGCTAATGCACGATGATGACATGAGAGCTCACCCAGGAAGGGATGAGACAATTAGATTAATCCAAAGAACTTTCCATTGGAAGGGAATTCACAAAGATGTTAGTAATTATGTAAAGAGCTGCAATACATGCAACAGCTACAAGGGAAGAACAGACAAGGAAGTACCACTAGGGAAATATCCTATCCCACAGACTCTTTCGAAAGAGTATCTATTGATCTTATCACTAATCTTCAATACAGAGATAAAGGGAATAAGAATATACTAGTATGTATCGACGCGCTCACGAGATATACAGAGTTGGTACCACTAACTAGTAAAAGTGCCAAGGATTGTGCAACCGCACTCTTCGATAAGATATTTTGCAGATATTCTGCCCCACAGCTCATTATTTCTGATAATGGGACCGAGTTCAACAACTCGTTAGTTCAAGAAGAAATTTGTAAACGCCTTTAAGGTAGAAAAGGTAGCGATACAGCCGTATCACCCACTAGCAATGGCTTGGTAGAAAGGAATAACAGAAAGGTTTTAGACGTATTGCGTCACACAGTAGGACAGGATCCTGACTGGGACGTCAATTTACCTTTAGTCCAATTATCATTAAATGCAAGGCATCATACGAGTATTCGTGCAACTCCCATAAAAGCTTTGATGGGATATGAACCCAGATTACCTTATGCATGGCTGAATCAGCCAATACAGCCAAATTACTCTGAAGATATCATGAAGATAAGAATCGGAAACTTTAAAGTAATCCACAAGCAATTACACAAGAATCTAGAAGAAGCCCAGCAGAATATGATAGAGAAGCATCAAGAAGGATTAAGGCCTGTAGACTACAAGAAAGGAGATGAAGTCTATATTAAGAAGGAAGTAAGAAGTGGTATTAATTATAAGTTAGCCACAAAATTCACAGGACCATACAAGGTCGTAGACGTACAAGAAACCAAGATAAAAGTTAAGAAAATGAATAACCAAATGCCTTCCACATATGCTGAATCATTAGAAGAAGAAGAATTTTGGATAAACAAGGACAAGGTCAAGAGAACCAAAGAAGTTGAAGAATCCGAAATGACAGAGACGTCAGAAGAAATTCCAGAAGAAGGAACTAGATATAACCTAAGAAATAGAAGAGTCACTTTTCAGTGAAACAGAAGAACAAACCCATTAATTCATCCCATTATTCCCATGTATTTATTTGATTTCTTTATTGCTAAGTTTACCTTCATCGGTCGACTTAGGAATAATCTTTTATTGTTACAATTCTTACTTTAATTAGTCGGTTTGTAGCAAGAATTTTGAGTTACGTGCACTAACTTCAAATTTATTTTGACTTGAAGGGAAATATTTGGGTATGTAAGAAACAGTTCAATGCGCAGTATAAGAATTTCAAGACGTATATTAAGTTTAATCGTTCCATAAGAACATTTTTAGAAGTAAAAGAATAAATAAGACGGGTTAAGATAGATATTAGATAAGAGAATTCGTTTCAGAAATGATTATGATTTTGAAGGGGTAATTAATACACTTACTTTGTTCAATTCCAAAAGATGTTGATTGATGATAACTTACTAATAAGATATTAATCGATGAAGACTCACTAACAAGAAGTTAATTGATGAAGACTCATTAACAAGATAGTAGTCGTTGAAAACTTACTAACAAGATATTGATTGGTGAAAACTTACTAATTGTTGTCACAGTAGAAGAAACCTACAAGTATTAACCACTAACCGGTTCCTTTAACCGAGTTGCCAATTTTGTTTTAGTATCAAGCAGTGAAGTTATATAGTTTAATGTACAAGGTTACTTAGAATTTACAGTAAGAATGTCCAATGAAATTTTGCATAAACACAATACACACTCTCAGTAGGAAGTCAAGGACACACTTGTTATTGCATACAAATACACAAGGATATTTTCTCCCAGGACTTGTCACCAAGTAGCAGGTCACAGCAAACAAGAAGCCATCAAGTGTCGTCAACGAAGAACGAAATTTATTTTTCCATAAAGAAAAACGATATCCACCTTGATAGAATAGGACAGAGGACTGAACCAATCATGTACTGTAAACTTGGATAGTTACCATTATTTTTTGCTTCTACCATGCATTTATATAACTTTGTGACTTAAGGGCTTATGTATGTTTAACTTTCAGTTTTTCTTGGTTTTGGTGATTTATTTGGTTGCATTCAGTTCCATGTTTCTTAATGTGATTTACTCATATTTGAATTCAGTTTGATGATTCTTTCAATATTACTTCAATCAAGTATTTGTTCATATTCATATTCAGTTTTTTATGTTTCTCTGAATGTACTTACTCAAGAATTTATTATGTTTACATTCAATTTTGATTGTTGCCCTTAACGTTTACTTAATCAAGGATTGCTCATGTTTACATTCACTTTTGATGTTTTTTGAGTTAAAGTTTCAATATGATTTCCAAGAAGCATAAGTTAGGAGTCCTCTTGTAGGTATAATATTTGCTTCAGCTTAGATAACGCTGTCGGAGTCAGCGAGGTAGCGGGCCGAGACTGTAATAGTGTGGCACAGTGTCGTTATTCCAAAAGACAATAACTTAATAATACTTAAGAAAAAGGCACGAAACAGATAATAAGAGAAGAGAAAGAGAAAAGGGATAAGATAATGATTTTTCTTAGAAGAGGGATTTTGTTACTCCAAACATTAGGCTTTTAGCCATTAGACATCTGGTTTTCATCTCCCCAAAAAGCCTCTGTCCGTACCAGCGATTAGTGGACCAACAAGAGATTATGGTCGATGAGGGATGTTGCCCAGGCATATTCGAGAAATTGGAAACTACTCTCATTAGCGCCTATGACTAATCGGCGTTCCTTTCGTGAACAGGTCAGAGAGAGCCATCTGGCAGGGACGTTAAAAAGGAATTCTATGACCCGTTGTTAGAAAGAGGGAAGTACCAAATTCTTAAAAGCTCCACCCTCCCAAAGGTAGGCCTCTAGTATCGACGAATCAAAAGCCATGAGTGTTGGTCATAAGACAGCCCAAAAGGGGTATCAACGAATGACCTATGAGGTTACTAAGGGATACGCCCCTAAGAAGCCAGGACATGAAGAAGGAGGCGTATACAAATTCAAAGCCTACGAATTACTGTAGAAGACCTGACAGGAAGGCGGTCTCGTATGAAGTTAGCAGCCACTAAGACACAAAAAGTCTTCAGAAAATGCCACACCAGTCAGAATCCAAAAATCCAAAGGCGGGGCTAAGGAGATTTCAACTGAACAAAAAGGCGAGACAGAGAAAAAGGGAGCAGAGAGAAAAGGGGAACAGAGAAGCCAAGAGAGAGAACAACCGGGGAGCTGAGGGGAGAACTGCAGTGGCATGGCCGTGAAACAGAGAAAGACAGAAGAATCCCCAGAAGAAGAACAGGTGCAAAGTGTGGTGTGCGAAGCAATCAAAGACAGTGAAAGTGACAATCAATACTCAGTAAATTTCCCTCGTGCCTATAGACTCGTAATTGCAACAAGTGCCAATTAAGTTTTTATCAGTCCAAGAGCCCAGTAACTCAGAAGGTGGAAAACATGTGTAAGAACCCCTAACGAAGAATAAACTTAATGCAAAGAAACATATCAATTAATTTCTCATCCTAACAGAACCCCTTTACCTAATTCCCCACCCAAAAGTACAGCCTCCACGGCACACGTTACCTTAGATCTGTGCAAAGAAACGTAACGTACCAGTCACATATGAATAACAATGATTATATATATATATAGATAATATAGAGATTAATATATCTATATATAGATAGAATATTTATATTAGTTATATAGTATATGATAGTATATAATTATATATATATTTATATATATATATATATATATATATAGATATATATAATATATATACACATATATATATATAAAATAAAAATAACACATATATACATTGTAAATATATATGTTTATAATATAATATAGTATTTATATTATCTATAATTATATTATATATATATATAATATAATTATAATAATATATATATATGTATATGTATATATACACGTCACTAGGACTATTGCCACTGGGAAACTACCACTGGGAAAATTGCCCATCTATATTGCCGTCCACTGACATATTTAAAAACACATTAAATGTGACTGCATTTGACTGATAATAGTTTTAAAAAATATGGGTGACAAAGAAAACAAAATAAAAAGCCCATAGTTTATTTCAAAATAGACATTTGTAAAATGGCACTGTAAAGTGCATAATTGATATCCAAAAGCAATAATTAAACAAAATTAGAATGGGACTTATTAAAAATATGATTGTTATAAGCAATAAAATTTAAATTCTTCATTTTATCATCCCAGTTACTATAGTTTAGGACTATATTTCTAGTCTTGCATTCAGGTCTTTGTATACATTGTATCTTGAGGCCTGGCCCCTAGGCCTGCTCCAGTTTTAATTCTTAATGAAGTGTTATGCTGTTATTTAGCATGTTATCAATAAGTGTCCTCTCCCCTGAATCCCAACTGTATGAATATAAATTCATGCAGATTGTAATTAAATTTATACTGTAATTAAATAGTTTCTTTTATAAGATCTGTGAGTTGCCCCAAATATACCTTAAAAATGTCTGCAGGTCAGTGCAGGAAGCTGTCGTTAATAAATGTGACATGTGAGATTCAGAAATAATATTTGTGAAATTTGTGTTTAAGATTTCCCAACAAGAACAAAGAGCAAGACCACTACTTTACTTGGGCCAGAAACTGCAGAAGGGACAAAAAAGCCAAACTGTGGATCACACATATTGCAGCAACCAATTAGGAGCCCTTCATAAATTACGAAACTCCTTAAGGGGGTTGGAGAGGGTATAATGATGTCTTATGAGTTAACAAACTTATTCAGATTTTTCCTGTTTCATTTGAAAAGATGTAACTGTAGAAGGACAAAAGAGAGAGAGTAAAGATTCTGAAATAGACTTTCATTATATGTTAGTAATACTGACAAATGGTATTTAATTTTTTGTATAATTATATGTTTAACAAATATCACAAACTCAACCTTTGTTTGTACGTCAATATTTTTTGCTATAAGTATTACATGACATAGAATAATATGACAAACTCATCCCTTTTCTGGAATTAGAAAAATATTACAAATCAAATCAATCCTCTTCTAATCTTATGCATAGTCTACTTTGTTTAATATGATAAACTCAAAGAAAAATACCGCAGACACACTCTCTCTCTGATAAATTGTGTGTGTGTATGTATGTATGTATGTATGTATGTATGTATGTATATATATATATATATATATATATATATATATATATATATATATATATATATATTTTCTGATAAGTTGTTTGTGTGTGTATATATATATATGTATAATATATATCATATATATATATATATATATATATATATATATATATATATATATTTAGATGGAGAGAATAATAAAAAAAATCCTTAATTGAAGGGATTATACACGAAAAAAGAGTTATGGTAAAAACATTAGATTTCCTTGTTCAAACGGAGTGATTTCACATATATACCAATACACTGTTTTTCTGCGCTAAAATACAATCCATCTCTCTCTCTCTCTATTCCTTAATACTCTAAGATTACTCTTGTCACTGCAAAAAAGAGAGAGAGAGAGAGAGAGAGAGAGAGAGAGAGAGAGAGAGAGAGAGAGAGAGAGAGAGAGAGAGAGAGAGAGAGAGAGAGAGAGAGAGAGAGAGAGAGATTATTTCAGCAATTTATAACACCAAGAGACCCAAGACATTATCCAAATCTTTCAAAATACTTCCTGATATATTTTGACAAATCGAAATATCTCTCGTGATATATAGAAACTCAATAAAGAATCGAGAGAGAGGAGTGTGTGTAAGAACTGGGTATGGCCTCTGCAGATATGGATTCCAGCTTGAAGAAAATATGGCCTTGTCTGGCCTCGGCAGCAGCTGTTGTTCGGACGTTGTTGTCCACATGTCTAGCGATTTAATGAGAGAAGTCTGACGCAGGAATTGTCATCTTGTTTGCTGTACCGGCCTATTCACTGGTGAAGATGTAGATCTCTGATGATGGAGCTGAAGAGCCCAAGAAAAAGGAACTGGACGAGAGAATTGAGGCCTTGCTTGCGAGACACCATCCAGCAGGTGAACTTGACATAATAAATCGTCAGTTGCAGCAGAGATCGACTACTATGAAGGCGTTGGACAGATCACTCATGAGGTTTTGCAACAGAGAGGGCCCACTCGCTCGAGGCTGAAACTGTTTCTGAAGAAGGAGAACAATAAAGAGGGAGAAACAACAGCTGAAAAACAAGATCCTCAAGATCACAGAAGAAAATCACCAGATGAAGTAAAACACAAAGGAAATTGGGCAGAAAAACGATGCATTATGTAAGGGATTTGTCTGTGCAGTTAGCAAAGGCAAACTGCTAGCTTCAAAGGTCTGAGAAACTCCTACGATAGAAGGAGAAAGGCAGCAACTCAAGACTGAACAAAATGACGCGACCGAGGCAGCGCGAATCCGAGAGGAAAGACCTCGGGCTCAGGTTCTAGCTGAAGGAAGTGGAAGACCTCACGAAGGAAAAGCGTCGACTCCAGTGTGAACTTAAGGTGGCGGAACTCGAAAGGAGGAAAGGCTTCCCAAGTCCTCAAGAATCCCAACGGGAAAGCGCCCTTCAAGACACACATGGAAGAGGACGAACGAACGAACACACTGTCTCCGTCTGTCTTCAAGGATGGAGGAAGACTTCGAAATCGAGAAGAGACGAGTCGAAGCCTCCGGCAGATTTTCAAACCAACCTTCCGTTTCAAGCTCTTTTCCTCACCCTCCACGAGAGAGTCTGCCATCAAACACAACAAGAATAAAAACAAGAAGTTTTTGGAGGAAAACCAAAATGTCTGGTACATATATGGAACCCTCCAAAATGTGAAAACAACATAGTGCAAGCTGTCAGAGGACCGTCCACAATCAACTTATAGTCCAAAAAGAAGTTGAAAAGAATATAACACCACGTCAGGAAATTCTAAATTTATATACATTCAGAAATTCTGAATATATATAAATTCGGAGTTGGAGCGATACAAAACTTCAAGAACTACAATTCAAGCTGTCAGAGGACCGTCCACAAACAAGTTATTGTTCAAAAAGAAGTTGAAAAGCAAATAACACCATGTCAGGAAATTCTAAATTTACATATATTCAGAAATTCTGAATATATATAAATTCAGAGTTGGAGCGACACTTCAAGAACTACAGTATTTTTTTGGTGAGCAGTGCCAATGAGCAGAGGGAAGGCGCTCATTGCTGGCTAAACAAAACCCCTCTGCAATGATTTGGCCCTGTGATGACACCCCAGCAGTGAGGCATCATGCCGTTAAAAGCGCAAGGAGAGAGAGAGAGAGAGAGAGAGAGAGAGAGAGAGAGAGAGAGAGAGAGCGGAGAGAGAGAGAGAGAGAGAGAGAGAGAGAAGAGAGGAGAGAGAGAGAGAGAGAGAGAGAGAGAGTTAAGAAAAATTTCAGAAGCAGATGGAAAAGATATGCTACTTTGTCAGGTGCAGGACGGAATACTTTTGGAGGAGTTAAAAAAGAATCCTGAGAATGCCAAAGACGGCATAACTGCTCACTTAGAAAAGACAGAAGACAGGAGGCTCCAGGAAGGCGAGAGGTAAAAAAGAACGTTCCTATAGGTACTGAGAAGAAATTCAGATGGCATTAGTTGTAGATACTGAAGAGGAGGGGCAGGGCTGACAGAAAGGCTGAGAGAAAACAGAAAAAGAATCCATGAAGGTCTGCAGAGAAGATATACAAGGAGACGAGAAATAAAGGAAGACTGGGTACACGAAGGAGTCCTGGAAGCGGAAATAAGAGGAGCTGGAGGAAAGCGAGATAAACCAAAGAAAAGTCAAAAGGAAGGATAACAAGAACATCGATAGAAAAAGAATAATTCCGATTTCCTAAGAGACAAAAGATCAAGCAAAATGAGAAAGAAGCTATTAGAAGATCATCAATAAACCGATTTTGTGCAAGATGAAATTGTCAATGTTCATTTAAGGGATCCTCCGGAAGACGAACTACAAATGGAAACCTGTTTCAAGGAATTCTAAGAAGTGTTGTTATGGTGAGCAGTGCCAATGAGCAGAAGGAAGGCACTCACTGCTGGCTAAACAAAACCCTTCTGCAATGATTTGGCTCTGTGATGACACCCCAGCAGTGAGGCATCACTGCCGTCAAGCGTGCAAGGGGAGAGAGAGAGAGAGAGAGAAGAGAGAGAGAGAGAGAGAGAGAGAGAGAGAATACAGCTGCTATAGGATAATGAAAAAGAAGGACATTTTCGTCTAAATAATATTAATATGAATAGTCAGTTCCAATAATATTTAAGGCTTTTTTTATGGAAAATATAACGACTTACAACAATGCGATGTGATAAGATTTCATAATAATTATTTTCCAAAACATATACGATAACATTTCTTAAAGCAGAAGGTCTCAAATATATCCATTAGATTAATAACTAAACAGGAATGAAAGCTCAGTCTCTCTCTTTCTCTCTGTACACTGTATGCATTTCTTTCGTTACCGTTCCTCATACTCTCTCTCTCTCTCTCTCTCTCTCTCTCTCTTCTCTTGTTCAAATATATTTCATTCATTATTGCATTTCTTTGCCTGATTACAGTAATTTCCCTCCTCCTCCCATTCGAACCATTCTAACTATGTACTGGTTGTTTGAACGTGGGCCACCTTTCAGGGAAAGAAGTGCATGATCTCTCCGAGCCGGGTTTGGCGGGGCGACGCCGGTTTTGTTGCTGGCTGTACCATTCAAAGGGCGTGTTTATGGATTTTTGACACAAGGGGTTGAATCATGGATTTCATCTGTAGATGCTCATTTAAAAGCAAAATGTATCACAATTCCATCCTTACAGCTTCAGGAGGCTAAAAGCTTCATTGATTTTGCAAAGGGTGGCGCTGGATCATACCTTAGTGGGATCTCCTTTCAAGAGGCAAACACTTGGGAAGATTTCAAAGTAAAATTATGTTCAATCTATGGTTGTGAGGAGGTGCTGGTTGAAGTGTTAACTTTGAGGAATATACCTAAGCTTATTTCCATGACTATTCTCAGTTTGGTAGACAGGGCAGCGTTAACTGCAGACCATCTGAGCGAATACATGGATCAATTTAATCTGTCAAATTGGGTTACCGGTATCAATATTACCACAAAGAACTTTGTCAGGCTAATTTACCTAACTTTCATATTAGCAATGTTGCCAGAAGCCTTAATTCGGTGTTTTGATGATAAACTAACTCCCGACAGTACAGAACTGGACATATACAAACAAGTTGGGAAACATATGTCAAAATGCGCAGATTTAGACCCATCACTAGTCCAGGCCTTTTCAAAACAAGAGAATAAACCACAATTAGTAAATGTAGTTAGTAATAATTCGGTCGGGACAACTTCTTTCAATTGTAAGAGAACAGGCCATATGATGAATGACTGCCGTACACATTTTTGCTCCATTCATAATAGCACAAACCACTCATATGCTCAGTGTAATGCTCATAACCGTTCACAGGGTAATGTCAAAAATACACAGAACGTCGGTAGTGATAATAAGACGAAACACCCAAACCACAATAAGAAAAAACCCTCTCATGGTAATACAGTGCAGAAACAAACACAGGTAAATCAACCCTCTGGGAACTAAGTTCCTAATCCTTTTGGCCAAAATAACCAAAGTATGGTCAATTTTCCGAGTGTATATATCATCATTTTTTAAACTAAATTGTAAATTTAATCACCTTGAAGACATGTGTGTAACCCAGAATTTTCCTGTGAATGACACGACCATACCCAAGAAGTCAGGGCAAGATCCCGTAGATTTTCACAGAATCCATGCTATCATTAGTTCAGATGAGCTACGTCCTACCTTGCATGCAGTCAATTTAGACCATGAACACTTTACATTATTTTCTGACTCCGGTAGTCCACGTAATATAATGGACCTATGTATTCACCACTTGCTGTTTTCTAAATTCCTTATTGAGAAATCCAAATTCCGCTTATCAGGCATCGGAAGTAATGAATTAAGCGTAGTGGGTACGACTCAAGTGCAGTATCGTGTGGGAAAGCGTACACTCACAGATACTTTTGTCATAGTCCAACACATTAATATGTATCCAGTTGTAATTGCAGGATACCCATCCATGTGCATTCAAAACATTGTTCTAACTCCTGCAAAGAATGGAGTGTTTATCAAGGGAAATTTCTACAGGTCTTCGCACACATTAAAATCCATTTTGAACCAAAGGGAGACAGATACTCAAACAGTAACGTACACTGAAGAACCCATCACCTGTCTCATGAACAATTCCCTGAAACCCACTCTGGCAACCTACATGCAATCGCTCAAACCTAATACTCCATCGTCTTTCAATATGCGTTAAGAATATTTTGCCAATGTCAGAATTTTAATCCTTCCGGACTCTGAAAATTAATGGACTTTCTGTAACACAAGCTTTGTACATTGTTGACTCCCATCACCAGGTCAATATTGAAGTCTGTAACCACCTGAATACTGATTTGATAATCAAAGAGAACCAACACATCATAGACGTTGAAGTATGTAAGTATCGAATTCTTACCATTGCTGAAATTAACCCAGTGCAACCCACTGTAGACGAGTCTTTTACAAACAATCAGAAATAAAATAAATGCATATATCCAGGATACAGGGATTAGACAGAAATTTTTCGAACTTCTATCCAAACATCTCGATGTCTTTTCCACTAGCGAGGGATCTCTAGGAAAAGTAGATGTAACTGAACTTCATATCAGGTTAAGGGATGAAAATAAGAATATCTATGTACCCTCATATCACCTTCCTATGAAATTTCAGAACGAAATCAATGAAGAAGTAGATGAAATGTTAGCTGAAATAGCTATCAAAATATCCAACAGCCCTTATAATTTTCCTTTAATTGTTGTGCGTCGCCTAAATAAGGAAACAATTCCCGATCAATTCCAAGTGTCATGTACCGATCACATCTTATCCCTGTTAGGTCAGAATAAATATTTCGCTTCAGTGGACTTACTTAAAGGCTTTCACCTGATACCCTTAGATAATGAAAGTACATCTTGCACCGCTTTTAGCATGACAAGGGGACATTATGAATTTTTACGCATGCCTTTTGGTTTACACTGCGCCCCTATCAACTTCATGAGAATGATTAATATAGTGTTTGGTGACCTGCTAGGTGTAACCCTCCACTCCCATATGGACGATCTTGCCATTTTTTTCCAATACCATAGAAGAGCACTTGCATAAACTTGAGTTACTTCTTCAGAGCTTAAGACAGCATAATTTAAGAGTAAAAATTTCTAAATGAGAGTTCTTTAAAAAGAAACTAGTCTATTTTGGCTTTATGGTATCCCGTCAAGGTCTTAAAGTCCATGATAAAGTTTCAGCCATCAGCAACTTCCCTGTACCCACTAACATTAAGGCCATATGACAGTTTCGGGGCACGTCCGGTTACTACAGCTGGTTTGTGCATAACTACTCACTAATCGCCGCTCCTTTAACCGACCTCACTAAGAAAGGTGCAGATTCCATATGGGAAGAAAGACATTAAATGGTGTTCGATACATTATGAGAAAAATTGAATGCCTTCCCTATCTAAAATATTTCCCGATTTCAGTAAGGAATTCTTTATTGCAACTGATGCCTCGGATCAGGGGGTAGGAGGGGTACTACTTCAACAATATGACGACAAGCTTTTCCCAATCGCTTTCTATTCATGTGAATTGAAGCCCTCTGAAAGTAAATACGCAGTTAGTGCATTTCAAGTTCAGAATTTATGGCTATCCTATTAAGGTCCTTATTGACTATTCCCCTCAAACCGTTATGCCCTTCACAATTCCTTACTACCATTCTGGAAATTGAGGGACAACCTTTCAACTGATGATGACCTTGTTCTTTACGGAGCAAGAATTGTGGTTCCATCCGCCCTTCGCCATCTCTCGCCCGTCTACATGACAGTCACCGAGTTGTGGAAGCCACGAAGCGAGGTGCTAGGCAGACTGTTTTTTGGCCAGGCATCGACTCCGATATCACTAGTACTGTCAGAGCCTGTGAGTCTTGTCAGATGTTGCAGCCCAGTCTTCAACAGGAACCCCTTTTGAAAGATGATCACCCTACAAGGCCCTTCTAGTCTATCTCGGCTGATTTTTTTTAGCGTTGCTGGAAAATCCTTCCTCGTCACTGACTGACTCTCCGGATGGCCTGTTGATGTCCCATGCAAAGGCGACACTATTGCATCTAACACCATAAGGATTTTTTGTCACTACTTCAGAGAGGTTGGTGTTCCCTCCGCCTTGGGACTGATGGCAGACTGCAATTCACCAGCCTAGATTTCCAGGATTTCTTGAAACGTTGGGGTGTCCACCACATGATGTCTTCACCACACTACCCACAGTCCAACAGCCATGCCAAAGCTGCCATGAAATCCATTAAACACCTGATCCTCAAGACAGCACCTTCTGGCAATTTAGACTGTGAGGATTTTGACCGGGGCCTTTTGGAACTGCATAATACCACCAACATCACAGGTCGCTCTCCAGCACAAATCTTGTATGGCCATCCACTCCATACCTGTGTACCTGCTCATCCACAGTCTCTTTCAGAGGAGTGGCAAGCCAAGTCTGAGGATTGTGACCGTCGTGCAGCCACCTGTGCTGAACAAGTGAAGCTAAAGTATGATCAGCACGCCCACCCGATTCCCAAATTGAATATTGGCCAAACAGTAAGAATCCAGGATCCAACTTCCCACTTCTGAGACAAGGTTGGTGTCATTGTGAGCTGTGGCAGATCAAGGGACTACAAGGTGCGTCTTCCCAGTGGCTGCATTCATTGGTGTAATAGTCACTTTCTATGTCCAGTGCCACCCCCTGGTGATGACCCTCTTCCCCACATCCCTGTGGCCCCTTGCATGGACATACAAAAGTCCTTAGTATCTAACCCTCCAGTTGTCCCACGCAGATCTCAAAGGATAAATGGAATGCGAGACTGCACATTTACTATTATTTCACTATGATGCTTATATTCATTACATTATCATGTACCCTTCTGTTATGAATATTACTGATGCAATGTATAATAAATACACCTGCTATGTACTATATTTCATACTTACAATATTTCATTATGAATATGGCAATGACCCGAGGACATGGCAACTTTGTATTCTTCCCACTTCTGGCCATTGCATATCAGTGTACCGTCCTGTCTTCTCCCGAGATGGATGTCTCTCCGTCTACTTGTATATACTGCTCTTAATTAATGAACCTACTTGCTTCTGCATAGTGTTTCCTTCCTCCCTTCAAGAGAAACAGTCACAGGATGTAGCAAGCCCTATTATGGCTCAATAAGGAGCCCCCAATAATAGGTACCTCCTATCTACTTAGTAATGTATGCCAGTGGTTGTGATATGACGTTTCTTATCACTTTGTTTCTTTCACATCAATTTTGTTATATGGAACTTAGTTTAACGCAATAATATAACATGGTGCTCTAAAGATATCAGTGACTGTTTTTAACGTCATTACATAAGATTTCTTCCATCTTCGAAAAGAAAAATAGATTAATAAGGCATGAATTGTCTGTCAGGTAGGTGAAGGAAGAGTTATGAAAAACTGCTAGTTCTAATTTTGCTGACTGTAGATCTACAAAAATTTCTGAAAACTTTTAATCACTTTCCTCAATTCTTCACCTCGTTTAACACTCAGATGTTTCAATTTATCCTCCAAATTTTCCAAAATTGAAGAATTATTCATCTTGCTTTCAGTTCCCAATTCATATCCATCGTCGTCTTTTGTAGATAAAGTTTCAATTTTAGTTTCTGAAAGGTAAAGTTCCAAAAGGTTCACATGTATCTCCTTCGTCGTTTTCCTCTTTCTGGTGTTTCTATCATATAAATTCTATCACTTAACTTCACAATTATCCTGTAAGGACCTTGAAATTTGTTGGTATGGGGAAATTTCTTGACTGGCAGAAATACTAACACTTGGTGACCTACACTAAAACTTCTTAGCTCCTTTTCAAATTTTCTAAAGAGAATTTTCTAATGTCTTTCAACCTTTTCCTCAAGTTCTTCACATATTCTTCTCAGATTTCGACTTGATTTTCTTCCCAATTTTCTGCAAGAATTTTCAACGGTCCTCTTACTTCTCTACCAAAACTGTATTTGTTCCCAGTGTCACATAATACCTTGACTGGTACCTCCACACTCCCTCCTTGAGTTGTCAGCGTACCTTCATAGATATATCATGGCTTAAAAGGCTCCAAACTGCTCAGCAACCCACTGTTTGAGGTTACATTTCCTCTGGTTGCTAAACACTCAGCTTGTTTAGTCTTAATCTTCTCTGTAGTCTGATTCTTCCCCACACTGTTCTTTGTAGTCTGTTTCACCTGGTCATCTTTTACTATTTGACCAACTGGCTTTGACTGCTGATGTGTCTGATAACACTCCCGACTGTAGTGTGCTGTTCTTCCACACTTGAAGCAGATAACATAAGTCTTCTGTATCTGTCTCGAAAAACTGGATGATGGGGATTTAACATTCAATTGCTGAGGGGTATTACCTTGCGTTGTATTGGTATTATGACTAGTACGCTCCTTTTGGTACTGCTTATATTGTAATCTTCACTCTGTGTAGCAGTCTTGTCAAGTTTCTTTACCTCTCTTTCTCTTACATAGACTCTTATATGTTCCGGAATTTCCCTAGGATGTTGTTCAAGAACAATTAACTCTTCGAGTTCTTCCATTTTTAACTTTAGTAGCCTCCAACCATTGTTTAAAACACCTATTCACTTTATAAGCATAACCCAAGAAAGTTATCTTGTCATCTCTTATAAAATATCTGAAATTTTCATTGCAACTCTGGTGTCATCTGGTCGACTTGTAGCACATAATGTTTGAGTACCTTGTAGTCTTTGCACTGATTAGCTGTTAAGGCTAAATAAGCACTTCTCCCTTTACCAATCAAGACACTTATTAACAAAACTGACTATTTATCTTCTGGCCATCCCATACCTAAAGCCAATTTTTCAAAGTGATTAAAGAAATCATCTGGAGCCTTTTCAGTAAACTTGGGGATTAACTTCTGCACTCTTACTATATTAAATGCAGGGTTTTGATTACCTTGGGTAGGGTTAGACAGTATCACAGGTAATGTGGATGTAGCTCTTATCAGTTCCATCTCCCTCTCAAACTTTGCTCTCTCTCTTTCTTCTTCTGCTGCTTTTTACTCTACTCTTTCTCTTTCTCTTCTTCCCTGTCTTCTCTTTCTCTTTCAGACTACATTCTCTCTCTTTCAGCCTGCATTCTCTCTCTCTCTTTCTGCTTGCATTTTCAGCTTAATCAAAGTCTCCTCTGCTTCTATGCGTCTAAGCTCTATCTCTGCATAACTTTTCTCTTTCTTCTCCTCTGATTTATTTATAACATCAGCCTGTGCTACATTCAACAGCTCTGGAGCTAATTCTAATTCGCCTTCATCCATTATTCTACCAGAGTCTGTTAATGCTTCCATAGCAATATATCTATTAATGCCTTTACCATACAACTAGACACATGACCACCAGAGGAAACTGCTAAAGTGCTCCACTGTGCCTTAGTCAGAGTGGATTCAGATAACTCTTGGGTGAAAGAAGATGCAAAAAATTCCTGAGCATCGAACAACGCCCTTTTCTCTAAGATACTCAGCTAACAATTCAATAAAAATAAAATGCATAAACAACTATATTGTCATTGTCCTATCAAAATATATCCCTAACACCACCATTATAAAACACAAACTAGTGATATTTGTGATTTATTTTCCCAGGTCTGGGCACCAATTAAATCTGTGACGAATTACCCAGATATCTAGTCATTACATATAGCAATAAAAAAAATAGTTACCTCACAACAGGTAAAAAATGACAGGTTACTTTAAAGACAACAGTGATCCTTTAAAAACTTATTAAACATACAAGAAATCAGATTAAGGTCATTAAAACTACTGTGAGGTAATCATATATGATATTAAATTAATTAAAGGCCATCAGTCCATTAACAACTTTAAAAGTCTAAGTATTTCCCCGGTTCTAACTCACTTCAATAAAATTGAAAGAAAACAGCACAATTACCACTCTATATTTCTACCGAAATAAAATCGTATCACTGGTGGTTAATAAATGAAGCACTGTTATAAAAAGCTTAAATAATTTTTTTTAATTCAAAATTTATATTTGAAATTCACAATCTTAGGGAAATTTATCATTAATTTAAAACAACATAAAGTTTAATTAA
>NC_061109.1:37302396-37344896 GCF_015104395.2 Macrobrachium nipponense
GCAATTAAAACTATCGAACGAAGTCATAACACTGATACAATATTAATTTTAACAAATCATTTGTGGAAAATGTTTTCGCTTTCCGTACTTGGGGAAAAACAACAATGATTATTACCAACTTTTATTTACGGGGATTTTTTCGTAATCGTAGGCGATTTCGAAAATAGCTTTAATAACTGCACAGATTTTTGTTTTTCGGTTCCGATATGAATCTATTGTTTTTGTGATAGCACACACACATACCCTACACTTTTTCTATCGTACTTTCTTCCACCCTCTGTTTAATTCAGTTGAAGTCGAGGCCCAATGAATTGATGAAATTAATTTTCTATTTTACAAAAGATATAGAAGGAGCTGGTATTTAAGCCTTAAAGGTATTTTGGAGGACTCAAGGTTAGCTTCGCTACTGTAAAATATCTTAGACTAACATATTTTCTGTTATTCTAAGAAACATTTCTAATAATAATAAGAGACGTGATTTATATCAGCATTTCCTCGAAGAAAAACTGACAGAAATAGCAACAATAAAGATGCAGGTACAATATTCGTCTATGTACGTCCGGTGTATTGACGACACCTTCATAAGCGCCAGCCAGGTGGAAGAAATACAGCACCTGCGACAAGCCTTCCGCGACCACAGCAGACTCAACTTCACCATCGAACATTGCCGTGACCGTCGCCTCCCCTTCCTTCACGTCCTCGTCGGGCAAGTGTACTATACGAAACCCACGAACCTGGGCATGTACCTGAACGGCGAGCACAAGTGTCCAGAGAGATACAAGCACATTGTGATCACCACATTCATCAGGAGAGCTCTCTCACACTGCTCTTTTTGGAGGACACACACACTGAATTAGAGCGTGTTGCCCAGGTTTGGTATTCCAACCAGGACATCGCAAAATGCATTCGCAAAAACATCGATAAATGGTATCAGCAGGAGCCTCACCCTGCTGCCCTTGAAGACGTTACTCTCTTTTACAAGGGAGTATTTCACAAGAAATACAAAGAAGACGAGCGAGTCCTTTGCAACATCATAGAAAGGAACGTCTCCCCCATGGACCTATCATGAAAAACAATCCAGCCCCCATGGTGCAGAACCCTCTCAAGAAAACTAACGTTGTCTACCAATACAAATGCCCTGTCCGGGATTGCCCTGGCGCCTACATTGGTATGACATCTATGCGATTTTCCAAGAGGATATCCTGCCACGCTCAGGAAGGCGCCATCCATAATCATGCTAAAAGCGCCAACAATATCAGGATAACCCAAAAGGACATTATTCCTAATATTGGAATTATCGATAAGGCGGCAGACAACCGTCGCCTCTGCCTCCTGGAGGCCTTACACATTAGGAAGGAGAGACCCAGGCTCAACACCACACAGGAGACTTCCCTCCTCTAGACGGTGGCACGTAGGGCGCCGCCCGCCAGCTCCGCAGTGCCGATCGAATGGACCAATCAGGCGGTGCCCCCATCTACCAGCGATGAACTTCCCATACTTCCCTCCCAGTCTCCAGCATTCCGCACTCGAAGATTAGAGTGAGCATCCACCTCTGGGAGACGGCTTGACTCAGGGACTTAATCCTCTGTTCAGCCAATGAAAACTCAGCTCGTACTATACAGAGCACCCAGGACATAATAAATACCATCGAACAGCCCTATTCCTTAATTCAAGCTTACCCTTCCTTGAAAATGAACCGAAGATATGGTTGGAAACATTGGAATTCTGCTACGCCCTTAGACAACGTCCAGACTACAATTTGTAACTTTACAGCGACCATACGCCACTTTTAGTTATCATATCAATAAATTAATATTTTTAGAAGACATTTCCTTAACCAGATTATGAACATCGGCCATCTATTAGCAAATATCAGCCCTGATGAGAAGAAAATATATAAGAAGAATTGAAAAGACCATATATAAAATCAATTCCACTGATGCTGCCATCCTCTTTAACAAAACATATTGTTAATATTATTATTATTATTGTTGTTGTTAAAAGATATTGCAGCATCAGTCGAGTTGATTTTGTAGATAGTTTTCTCCATCTTCCTTATGGCAGCTTTCTCTTGGTCACTACAATTCCAAAGTTATGTGCCAATTCTTGGCATATTTGGGGTAGTGAAATATTGAGAGTGATGTCCATAGAATTTACTTGTAAACCAATACTATGCACATAATGCTTAACCCTTTGATTAGGCGAGATGAGGTCTCACACTTCTCAAACGGGAGTCATCTGCAGTATGCTACCAGACGCCGGAAAACGTAAACAAACATTGTGGTAGCGCGTTTCTTTGTTGTTTTCCTACAAATTCACTTGTTTTAGTTTTATGATAACATTTTGATAGTACCCATCCGTAATATATATATAATATGTAATTAATGTAACATCTCAAACAAATAAACATAAGATAAGTACTTCATATAAGGGTTTAATGTCACCAGAGTTATGGACACTTCACTGATTGGATGACACCATTTCTCTCTCTCTCTCTCTCTCTCTCTCTCTCTCTCTCTCTCTCTCTCTCTCTCTCTCTCATTCTGTTATAATCCGTGAAAGACATCTACATCATAGTTGAATATTACAGTTAAAAATTATTTCCATATCCATCAGAAACCTAATCATAAAAATTTTGGTAATTTTTTATGTTTTCGCTTATTCTTCCACTAGTAATGCACTAGATATTAGATTAATTATTATTTAGAGAGAGAGAGATTTTTACCAAGATTTATTCCTTGTAATTGTACAACAATAACATTGGAGAGTACTCTGATTTCTGTATAGAAAATTACATAATGGTTGTGAATGAGCACATCACTGATTATATATTAACCCCGTTTCTGAATGTATTTTTAGCAATAACCGAATACCCAGTCTACAAGAATACTATACGTAGTATTAGCAATTGTGATTTATCAACGTTGTGTAAGCTTCTATATGAGACTAACATTAGTATTTGTCTTGCCTCTATTTTACCGTTCAGACATACACTTAGACTTATAAAACTCTCTAGACTACGGGTGATTTACGTATATATTCAGTAATTTATGTCAACCATACTTCATATTCAAGCAAGCAATAAAGAATAACTTCTAATAGGTTATTATACATTCTAGGAAATAAAGAGCTATATTACCTATTCACGCATATATTTTAGATGTATGTCGGAATTCCTTTCAGATATCATTTACATTATTTGTTACACCATTTTTTAAAGACTGCTATTCTGAACAGATAAATATCGTCGACACTTCCATAATACTAAGAATGAAGTTTTGCTTACTCGGAAAGTGTTTATAAAAGAGAGAGAGAGAGTGGGGGAGCCATAATAACGGTAAGAATGGCATGCATTTAATTTTCTTGATTAGTACAGCTGCTGCCAAATAATAAGTCAACACTAAGAAGAATTAGACTATCTTTTTATGCCATATAAGGTAAATAATTTATATGGGTTCAGGTTAAATGAATTAAAGGATACATATAGTTGTTTCCGTTGAGCCTCTCCTTCACCTATGTAGATTATTCTAGCAGATTACATGTTTGCTGTCTAAAAGTGGTGAATTCTTTTGTTATTTTTGGCCTAAGCAGTATAGGTATTACAAAAAGGATTACTAGACATCCTAACAATTTTCTGTCGTCTAAAATCTTCCCAGTGTTTTTTATTCGTTATCTATTTCCCATTCATCTTTTATTCAAACCTTGTCTCCATATTTCGAATGATGACCAGCCACATGAGGCAAAGAAAAATAACCCCTGGGGCAATATAAGTACTCACCCTACCTGGGATTATTCATAGCCTAAAGGAAACCCAACCAATTATACCCGGCCCTTACTCTTCTCGTGTTCCTGCATTGCTAATCACTTTTCTTATAAATGAAGGAAATTGAGCTAATCTCTTTACTGGAGAAGTAGCAAAATATTAAAACTAGCAAATTTTTCGCACACACACACATATAAAGTGAGTGGGGCGATTTTGATGCCTTTCTACAAAAATTAAATTCCTTAGTCCTGAGCATAAGATGTAAAATAAAACGGGAAAACAATACCCATATTCCCTTTTTTAGATGTCTTAATCATCAGAACTAATAATTGCTACAAATTAACTGTTCGATGCTCAGAAATTTTTAGTAGCTCTTTCCATCCAAGAGTTATCTGAAACCACTCTGACTAAGGCACGGTGGAGTGCTCTAGCAGTAGCATTTGGTGGTCATGTGTCTAGTAGTATGGTAAAGGCACAAATAAGATGTATTGTCATGCAAGCATTGATAGACTCTGGTAGAATAAATGATGAAGATGAGTTAGAATTACCTCAAGAGTTATTGAATGTAGCACACACTAATCTTATAAATAAACAAGAAGAAAACAAAGAGAAAAGTGATACAGAGTTATAGCTTAGACACATAGAAGCAGAAGAGAGTTTGATTAAGCTGAAAATGCAAGCTGAAATGGAGAGAGAAGTGAAGGAGAAACGAGAAAGAAGAGAAAAGAAGATAAAAAGCAGTAGAAGAAGAAAGAGAAAGAGTAAGAGAGGAAAAAGAAAAAAAAAAGATTTGAAAGGGAGATGGAATTCCACATTACCTGTAACACCGTCTAACCCTAACCAATGTAATCAACACCCTATATTTGATATAGTAAGAGTGCAGAAGTTAATCCCTAAGTTTACTGAAGAAGCTCCAGATGAGTTCTTTGAGAAAGTGGCTTTAGGTATGGGATGACCAAGAGACAAATGGTCAGTTTTGTTACAGTGTCCTCACTAGTAAAGGGAGAATTGCTTATTTAGCCTTAACAGCTGATCAATGTAAAGACTACATGATACTTAAACATGATGTGCTACAAATATACTAGATGACTCCAGAGAACTACAATGAAATATTCAGAAATTTAAGAAAAGTTGAAGGATAACTTTCTTGCATTGTGCTTTTAAAGTGAGGTGTTTTAATCGATGGTTGGAGCCAGCTCAAGTTACAACGATGGAAGATTAGGGGAGCTAGTTGTTTTGGAGCAATATTTCAGAGGAATACCTGAAAATATAAGAGCCTCTCTGAGCGAGAGAGGTTAAGAAACTTGACAAGGCTACTACATTGAGTGAAGATTACAATATAATTAGTAGCAGGCTCAATTATAATGTCAAGTACCAGAATCAACAACATTCAAGTGTGGAAGAGTAGGACACTTCAGTCAGGAGTGTTACTTGAATCATCAGCAGTCAAATAGCAAGAGGTGACCTGAAGCAGTTAGTAGCTGAGCAGTTTGGAGGCTTTTAAGCCACATATCTATGAGGGTACCCTGACAACTCAAGGAGAGTGTGCAGGTACCAGTTAAGATATTACGTGATACACGGAGCAACCATAGTGTGGTAGTATGTAGTGCTCATCCATTGTTAGAGAAGAAACTCAACAGAGATTCCGTTATTTCGAAGGGTATAGGAGGAGAAGAGGTAACACCTATATGCGACTTACACCCGTCCTGTGAATTAGTAGGAAGGAATGTTGATTTTGCTATAAAGGACTCACTGGCTGTGGAAGGTGTACATGTTCTGTTGGGTAATGAAGTTGGTAGTGTGAATAACCCTCACCTATTCCTAGTAGTGTAACTACCAGGAGTATGAAGAAGAATACACCTGTAAGTGAAGAAACTGAGGATTTATCCACCCTAGAAGGATCAAATGAATGATCTTTCAACTTAGAAGAATTGTTCCAGGGAAGTGATATTCCCCAGTGTGCTGACCAAAAAGAGATTTCTCATAAGATGAAGAAGAACCTATTGTTCCTGAAGAAACTCCGTGTAGTCAGAGTGTTCTTGAAGACAGTAGTGAAACTACAGTAGCTTGGTTGGCAGATATTGAAAGTCCAACCCTTACAGAAGAAAGATGCATCGTTAGCTGATTTGTTCTATAGAATTGTTGATCAAGAAGAGATGCAACAAACTCCTACCTGTTATTATCTGAAGGAAGTTTTGCTGATGAGGAAGCATAAACCTACATATATACCAGGAGATGCTGAATGGGGCGAATATCATCAAATTCTGATTCCATATCCATTGAGGAAGCAAATGGTAGCAGTAGCTCATGATTCTGGACATATGGGAATCAGGAAGACTGTGGAGAAGATCATGAAATATTTTTTCTGGCCTGGACTTCATAAAGATGTTAGCAGGTTCCGTCAAGAGTGCTCTTCTTGCCAGATAGCTAGACACCCAAATGCAACTATTCAGAAAGCCCCCTACAAGTTATAGAAGTTAGATGAGAAACCCTTTAGCAAGGTGATTATAGATATCTTTGGACCTCTACTGATGACGAAGAAGGGAAATGAATATCTGTTGACATTAATGTGTCCTGTGACAAGATATCCTGAGGCGATCTCTGTTAGAAACATATCTTCCAAGATAGTTGCTGAGAAACTAGTGGAGTTTTTCTCAAATTTTGGAATACCAGAAATTGTACAAAGTGATAGTGGAACGAACTTTACTTCCATGTCATTCCAGTATGTGATGAATTTGTTAGGGGTGAAAAAATGGGCATCAACTGCTTATCATCCAGAGACTCAAGGAGCCTTGGAAAGGTTCCACCAGACATTGAAAAGTATCCTGACAAAGTATTGTTCTGAGTCAGGAGGAGGATGGGATGTTGGTTTATCCTTAATGTTGTTTGAAGTTAGGAATGCTTCTCAAGAAAGCTTAGGCTGTTCACCTAATGAGATGATTTTTGGTAGAGAAGTGAGAAGACCACTGAAGATTCTTGCAGAAAATTGGGAAGAAAATCAAGAGGAATTCCAAGGAGAAAATCAAGAGGAAATCAAAGGAGAAGAACTTAAGGAAAAGGTTGAAGAAAGAAAATGACTATTTGCTGCAAGATGGATTAGCAGAACCCAGTTCAAGTCACTGTAGCTCTCCATGTGTGTTAGTGAAGAAACCCGATTGCTCATTTAGGAAATGCTTACACTGGCCTGTGTTTCAAAACATTTTTACAAAGGTAAACTAATTTAGGACCCTTTTCCATTGCTGAATTCAAAAACACAGTTCATTTTCCTTGGTCAGGTCTGGTTCCTAAGATATAGTCTATTTCTATTCCAGCATATTTTTCCAAAATATCGCAATTATCCAAGTATTTATGGGCTTTGTTTTTGCAAAACTGGGTCGTGGGTATCCTTTAACAATTATTTTTATTTCTCTTTTCAGGTCTATATATGTCTAAAAATGGATCGGAAGTGTAAAAATCTTCCTGATAAGTTCTGTTACATCTGGGGACTTGTGGTTCTTCAAGACCATCAAGCAATCACGGATTTTGTGAAGAAGACATATCAAGCTTACCTTGGAGTCAAACTAGGGGACCAGGATTAGCCTTTAACACTCTATATCTGCTGCAACACATGTGTAGAGAACTTATGGAATTGGAGGAACAAGAAAAGGAAGAGTATACCATTTGGTGTCCCAATGGTGTGGAGGGAAGGGAAAGATCTCGTTACCAACTGCTACTTTTGCATAACAAATGTAAAAGGCATCAATCACAAGAACAAGCGCCATGTTCAATACCCTGATGTTCCTTCTGCCATAAAGCTAGTCCCCCATGGCCCTGATTTTCCTGTTTCTGAGCCAAATGTTACCATGGACTCTAGTTCTGATTCCGAATCTAGCGACATGACTGATACAGCTGAGTATGGTGCATACAGGCCAGAAGAGGATGACCAGCCAGTGCCTTTGACCCAAGCCGAACTCAATGACCTGACACGAGACCTGGGTTCTCTTCTTCGAGAGAAATGTCTACAGGCTCCAGGAACAGCATTCTATTGGTATTGGGACCAAGAGAGAGAATCTAGAAAATTCTTCTCATCTGATGAAGCTTCTTCACTAGTCTACTGTAACAATATTGCTGACCTGATTGAATTACTTAGTCTAAAGTATGATGATATGGAATTGAGACTTCACTGACTCATCTAACAGAAGTCTTGAGGTAGTTCTTCTGAATAACAGAAATAAATTTTCATCGATCCTTGTTGGGCGCTTAGTTGAAATAAAAGAATTCCACGAAAGCATGGAATGTCTGTCGTCTGCTCTGAGCTGCCAGGAACATAAATGTTTGATCTGTGGAGATCTTAAACTTGTTGGACTCATCCTAGGACTTCAAGGTGGTTACACAAAGTATCCATGTTTTCTGTGCTTATGGGATAGCCGTGCTGATGACTAGCATTATGTCAGACAAGAGTGGCCATCAAGACAAGAATTAAAACCTGGGTCACACAAACATTCTGCCCCACCCTCTGGTTGAACCGAGCAAGATATTGCTTCCAACCCTCCACATCAAACTCGGTCTCGTGAAGAACTTTTTAAAGGCATTGGACATGGAAGGTAGTGGATTTGCTTTTCTCCATCAGAACTTTCAACAAAAAAGCATGGAGAAAGTAAAGGCAGGTATATCTGATAGTCCTCAAATAAGGGAACTCATCAATGACGCTACTTTTGATAATACACTGAATCCTGCTGAACTCTCTGCCTGGTTGTGCCATAAGTCAGTCATTGCAAACTTCCTTGGCAACCACAGAAGTTCCCAGTATCAGAAGGTGGTTGATGAGTTAATGGAGAATTTCTGCCAACTTGGTGTGCATATATCAGTAATAATGCACTTCCTCCGGTCTCATCTGGACTATTTTCCTGAGAATTGTGGAGACTTCAGCGAAGAACAGAGTGAGTACTTTCATCAAGATATCAGTGTTATGGAGGAACACTATCAAGGCCGATGGAATGTCAACTTTCTGGCCGATTGCTGCTGGTGCCTGGAAAGGGATGTGGAGTCTGCTTTGCACAAATGGAAGTCCCTGAAGAGACCATTCATCCATGAGTAGTTTCCATAGTTCATTATACTCTTCTTGCTATCTGTTCAAAATATTGCGTAAGCCTTCTGTGAATAAATCAGTCTAATATTTTCAATATTGTGTTTCATTCACCTACAAATAGATTGGAATTCAGAATATTTTAATGTACTAATATTTCATTACCTTGATCTGATTGAGTAAAATAAGCTTGATTTTTTTTATTCAGTGCAAAAAAATTAGCCTAAAATCAGGTATTATATGTTAGACCTTGAAAACAGTGCAGCCCAGTGTTATCAGTATATTGTTCTGCTGTTTGGTCTGATGAATGCACCTGCAACATTCCAACAAGTGATAGATCTTCTACTAGGATCTATAGAAGGAGTAGGTGTATACCTAGATGACATAGTCATTTATTCTAATAAATGGGAAGAACATCTGAATATTCTGAAGAAAGTTTTCAAGAAACTACGAGAGGCAGGACTAACAGTCAACCTAGAGAAGAGTGAGTTTGGGAAGGCAATTGTTCGGTATCTTGGGTTTGAAGTTGGGAAAGGCCATCTCGCTTCAGTAATTGCTAATGTAGAAGGTCCATAAGGCTACACCACCTACTGCTAGAAAACAGCTACAATGATTTTTGGGCATGACTGGATTCTATTTTCGTTTCTGTCCAAATATCTCAGCCATAGTAGCTCCCTTGATAGACTAAACTAGTCCGAAAGCTAAGTTTGTGTTGACTCCAGAATGTCAACAATCCTTTGAGAAGGTAAAAGCCCTTATAACTTTAAGAAAAGTGCTTCAAGCTCAGACTTTAATAATATATAGATTTGTGATACAAGTTGGTGCCTCTGATTGTGGAATTTGAGCTGTTCTACATCAAGAAGATTAAAATAATATTTTTCATCCCGTGTATTTCCTGTCTTTGAAACTGAAAAAGTATCAGAAAGTATATTCTACTATAGAGAAAGAAACTCTTGCCTTAATCACAGAATTGAAAAAGTTTGACGTGTATGTGAACAGCTCAAGGAACAAAGAGATTTTAGTGTTGTCTGATCACAATTCCCTGCCATTTATACAGAGGATGTAAAATCATAACCAGAGGTTAACGAGGTGGTCTTTGTGCTTGCAACATTATAATTCAAGGCTGGAGCACATTGTGGGCAAGAACAATGTAGTTGCTGATTGTTTATCCTGTTGTGAGTCGATGGATTCAACCCCAGGATAACTAATCCTCTTGGGGGAGGAATCTTATGCTATTGTTATCGTAAAGCAATAACTTTCACTCAGTGATTGTATGTGAAGTTGGAAAATGTATGTTTTATATTTCAGATTCTAATATTAAAGATAGCTTAGAATTAATATGATTAAATAATGTATGTTCAGAATTCACAAAAGCATAACTTGAAGCAAAGAGAGAGAAGATAGTGTAAGACCTGAAATAGAAAGGTTGCTCTGTTCGCCTGTTATTCATTACTTGAAAATAGATGACGTAGTTCGTTTTTTATAGTTCTAGCTATCCATTTTGGGATGCAGCTGGGCTGTTGATTATTGTAGACAGTCATATAAGAGTAACTCAATATTGCATCAGATCATTCGAGATCTTTCCATGAAACGGTACCATTTCATTTCATTTTATTAATTAAAAATTCTTTTGTTTTGAAAATGTTTTATATCACCGATAAATTAACCCTTATCTCATTCAGTTTGTCAAAAGAGAACTTGTTTACTTGTAAGTAGTTTAGTTGCGGAGTGGAAAATTCTGTGATGTCACGGAGATGACGGGCTTGTGAAATCTCAACATAGAGTTATTACTTTTTTGTATGGCGCCATAAAAAGTATTTAATTGAAGATTTGTAACAGGCTTTTAAAAGTGAAAAACTGCAGTTGGTAAGAGGTATTGTGTTTTTCAAATTTTAAGTGCACTTCAAAACTATTTACAGTGGGTAGATAAAATTTTGTTATTTCCCACATTTTATTTATTTATTTATTTATTTTGTCTCTTATGTCCTCTCTGTGTTTGATGTTTTCTGACATTTTATTGATTTGACATTTTTTCCATATTTTCCTGTTTTTCACATTCTTATTTTGTTATCTTAATTTGAATATTTCTTATTGATTTAATTAAATTGTATTTACATACATATCTTTTCAAATTTGAATTGTTGTTTAACAGTTTTAATTTTACTTGAATTATTTGATTTCTTGATTGATTCATTTTCTTGATAAATTAACTATGATTAAATTTTGTCCAGTAATTAATTCAAGAATTAGTTAAACTTTTTGTTGTTTTCAAGAAATAGCAAATTACCTTGAGATTGTGAATTTCAATTATGAATTTTGAATTAAAGATAAATGTTTGTATTTAAAAGCTTTATAACCATGTTTTATTCACCACCAGCTAATTTTAAATTCAATTTTATTTGGGTAGAAATATAGGGTGGTAATTGAGATGTTTCCCTTCAACTTTGCTGAAGTGAGTTAGAACCAGGGAAATAATTAGACTTTTGAAACTGTTGATGGGGTGATACCCTTTAATTAAGATTACCTCACACCTGTTTTAATGAACTTAGTTTGATTTCTTACATGATTAGTAAGTTTATAAGGGATCACTGTTACCTTTAGAGTGCTCAGTCGTGTTTTATCTGTGATGAGGGTTCACGTGTCTGGTTGTTGTGAGGTAACTATTTCTCTTGAATGGTAAATGTAGTAACCAGATACTTGGGTGCTTCATCATGGAAATGTAGATGGTGTATCGTCTTGAACATGTTGCTCAAGCGAGGGGCCCCATTCACCCTCGCATGCCCATTTTCACACCCATTCATTCTATTCTGAGACTCCCATGCGGTAAAGAGGCTGATATGTCTCTCTCTCTCACTCTCGCCCACTCGCTCAAGGTATTTATTTAGAATGGTCACTCATTTTATTTAAATGTATAGTAACTTAGTAGTTTGTGGAACCTGAACAGACAGTATTATTATAATTTTTGTGTGGCGCCGACATAAGAGTTAATTAAAGGTACAAAAGACCATTTTTTGAGTGAAACTGCATTTGGTAATATGTATTGTACTTTACAAATATTATGAATTGCACATTAAGGTTTTATTTACAGTGGTTGGATAGAATTATTACTTTTATATACATTTTTCTTTTATTTTGTTCTTTTGACATGTAGCATCAGCTACAATAGGGTTCTGGAATTGACTAAAGAGTTGGGAGAAGCAGTTGTGGCAATGGTTGTGGAGGTTAGAAGTAGTTTGTCCCACTACACTAAGTAAGTGCTCTTTACAACTTGTGCTGTTGACAATGGACCATAATCCACGTGCCACTGCAGGACAAACATCCTTCCACGGGACAGGCATATCTTTGTTTCAGCATCCGAGCATTGATGAAAAGGGTAAGGACAGAAACTTGGCCAAAATTATGCAAAGTGGAACAAAGTACCTTCTCTTCCTTCATCACTTTAAGCATGAGAATCCTCTCCCTTCATCCAGCAAATGTGCAGGACACCAAAATGTTGTGCTCTCTAAGCATATTTCTCTTAAGTATGAATGGCTTGAGAAGGTCAGTCTGTTGGACAGGAGTGAAAATGCTGTGTCTATATCTTGGGCAGCACATCATGCTTCTCGGTGGCGATAGGCCCCATTTGAAATAAGCTTGTCATCAATGTTGCCTCTTTTCAAGAGGCAGCTCATTCAGTTTCAATGATGAAACATGCCATGGATATTGCAAGAGCAGCCACACAGTTTCTCAATCCTGTCCAAACCCCAATTCTAGCGGTTGATAAGCCACTATTTGTCATTGCCAAGCAGATCCAATGGGAATGGCCATTGCAGTATGGTTATATGGTTATCATGTTTGGAGGGCTGCTCTTATAAATGGCACCATTCAAAATTGTTGGTGATCTTGAAAGACAATGGTTGGACTGGTGCTCCTGCAGAAGCAGAAATACCTACTCCTGGAACAGCAAATTCGTTTATCTCTACTTCATATGTGAAGAGGACATGTCTAGCCTACCAGGTGACAGCTTGCAGTTTATATCAGGTATGTAAAGCAGCTTATCTTGCATATATCCAGGGAGCAGAAGAAAGTGATCTAAGTTGTGAAAGCTGGATCCGAAAATGAGAGTCAGTGGCTCTACAATTCTACTTTTGGAATCTTGTGCTTAAGCTAGAACTTCTAGTGTTCATTTTCATCATGTCATAATGAGAGTCTAATTTTAATTTGTATAAAGACATGCTGTAGGAACTCATTCATTTCTTCTTTGCCCTGGACCATATACATTATGCCAAGTGGCTTTCAATTCATTTGAGAGATAGGGAGGTCCTCCAAAAAGACACATTTGCTGAATTCATAAAAGGAAATTTTAATGTCCATAAAACCACTCACCTTTTTCCTCAATGCTCATGTGAAAGGAGATGGGGGAGCCATGGCCTATTTGAAGATGCAGATGCTCTCAGAGAATGGACACTAGTTGGTCCTGAAGTAAGCCACCTCATTGATTAGTTTGAGACTAGAAGTTATTCTGATCCAAAATCAGAGGTTGAGCATAATCATGAAAAAGTAAATAAAAAAAATGGGCAATGCTTTTCAGGAAGATTCAGTGGAGCTGTCATGCAATTATGGACAGCAAAGTTAGTGAGTCCTTGAAATCTATAAAGAGCCTTAGACAGACAAAATTCACAAACTTTATTGAGAGACTCAAGACACCCAGGAAATTCTATGAGCCAGTACACAAGAACAAAATTATATTGTTCAGTCACAAAATGTCTCCTACAGAGTCCAAGGGCAAACCATCACTGCAAAGCATTAAGGAAGACCGCAATCTATACTCACACCTTTTCATATCATACCAGAACAGGCAGTGCGACTTAAATAAACTCTTTCAACATTGCCCACCATCAGTGGCACAGAATGCCCAGATGCATCAGGGCAACAAGTCACAGCTGCTGGCTTTACTAGAACAGCAGGCATCAAACATCCATGAAAAGAACCTATCGCTGAAGTTATCATAGCGGATGGTGCAGCTCTTGTAAATGTTATGAGACCAACCAAGGGGTCTACATTTGAGTCTTATGGAAAAGATGAAGTCCTGTACGAGGTACAGAAGCACATGCTGAAGTACAAATAAGCACACAGTGTTTGATGTGTATAGTACAGACAGTATGAAAGCACAAACAAGACAAAAAATAGGTGCAGAAGTTTTCTGCAAAGTGATTAGCACTGCAAAACCTCCCGGCAAATGATCCAGCTTCCTCAGGAATGACCAGAACAAATCTGAACTATATGCATTTTTGGCAGACACAATCATTTTATCTCAAGCAGATGATACAATATGCATTATTTTCCCCAAAGTATGCTGTACTTTGTAGCAAAGCTGAACAGGACACTGCTGACCTACAAGGATGCACTTATGAAGAGGCAAGTTCTAGACTCCTTTTGCATGCTGCATATGCTGCATTATATTATATGCATATGCTGCAAAGCATAATGTCTCAAGTGCAAACATATGTAGTTCAGACAATAACATTGTCATCATAGCTGCATCTAGCATGGAAAAAACTGGTATGGACAAACTATGGATTAAATTTGGAAGAGGAAAAGACATGGGGTGGATACCTACCCATAAAATTGCAGTAGCCTTGGGACCAAAAGCCTTAACCCTTTCCTGTTTCCATGCATTTAGTGGGCATAGCACAGTTTCTGCCTTTCAAGGAAAGGGGAAGATGTCTGCACTGTATTTCCGTGTGCCACACCCACCTTCATCAAGCTACGTTCAACACCACCAGCTGTAGGAGATGAAGCCCTGCAAATCATTGAAGAGTTTGTGGTGCTATTGTACGACAGAAGCAGTTCATATAAAGATGTAAATTAGGCTAGACTTGATCTATTTGCAAGGAAACAGACCTTATGATTGCATTCCACTTACCAGGGATGCTATTAAAGAGCATTTCAAGCGAGCTGCCTTTCAAGCAAGGCACAATTGGAGAAACCTTTAGTATGTCGTCCAGTTTTGCCTAGTCCAAGACAATGTGATGGCAGCAGATTGATGGTGCCTGATTTCTGTGTTGGACAGATTTACCAGTAGTGGAAAACTTTTGCCATGAAATGAATAGGTTTTGGCTTTAAGAAGGAATGCTGTGGCCGGTGCAAGTGCTACAACTCAATACTTAGCTGCCATCTTTGTTACTGTGGGAAAACAGTGGAATAGTTATTTAATTGTTAATTTGATCAGAGAGTGGCAGTTGAAGAGCCTACTGAGCTTTCTATATTGGGAATATTATGGAATAGGAGTGGTGATTAGATGAGCTTGAAACCTTTCAAGGGGATGGAAGAATTACCAAGTGACCCACGAAATGTAAGATCCTTTCTTTGTTGGTATCAAACTTTGATCAGTTAGGGTTGGTAAGTCCGATATATGTTCGAGGAAAGTTGTTTTTTTCAGAAACTATGGGAAGAAGGTGTAAGATGGGATGATGTTCTAGACACAGAAAAGCAGAAAGAGGTTAGGAATATCTTAGAGGAATTTGTCAATGTACCAAAGTTAAAATTTCAGAGAGAACTTCTGTTAGGAAAATCAGAAATTCGTGTTTTTACTGGTGCCTCGAGTAAGACATGGGGTAGTATCTTATGTCAGGGGGATATGAGCAGGAAATTAACCTGTTGACTAGTGAAATGAGAGTAACACCCAGGAAACTACTAAGACTGACCATACCTATAATAAAGTTATTAGCTTTGTTGTTAGGAATTAGGTTAGCTAGAAATTTGAAGAATTTATTGAAAGGCAGCAGAATTATAATTTGGACCAATAGAAAGGTTGCTATAGCATGAATAAATAGCAAAGAGGAGAATAAGAACTTGTTTATAGCTAACACTGCAGGAGAGGCTAACTATATTGTACTGGAGTGTGGGATGATTCTGAAGCATGTGCCGACCCGAGTGACTAGTTTGAGAGCTGACAGCCTGCCGGGTATCGAGGACCTCCGTTTTTTCATGGTGAAGGTCTGGCAATCCTCACACAGATTCTACGCCAGGCTAGTAAGCAATTTGTGAACTACAGGAAGTAGCCATGATACAACCAGCAGACATTTGCCTATAATGAAGTGTATTGTAGAATTCACTGTTTTAATGGTTATAATAAAAGGTATTGAAGTTCTTAAAAAGTGATTCTAAATTATTTTTGAAACGTGTTTATTTTGAACAAAGGCTTTATTTACCTTCAGTTTATATATTTATTTGGAAAAGGAATCTAAAGTGTCCAGTAATATGCATTAATCAGTTATGCTTTGTTTTGATAAATGGCATAATATATTCAAGAAACAGAATAAAGACTGCTCTTAGGAATAGAAATCATTTGGTTTTGTTGCCAGCAAAAGGGATATTAGTACAGTCATATACCTGACACACTTCCATATGCTAAACATGCATTGTGGCGTGAATCTGCTAATAGTCTACTGAAAATTCCACATGAAGTGGTAATGTTGAGAATCCAATGCTTTTTCTTTTGCATTTTCTATATCTATAAGGTATAACCATTAAAAAACTGTCGGGTGACATCTTTCACCATTGAGGAAAATTATCTATGCATAAAGTAAGCTTGAGGTATTTACATGCCAAGAAATCTGTGCATGTTTATACTTCCACCTGACATTTTTGTTAATCTCATATCTCGAACGGATAAATACTTTTATTAATTTTTATTTGTAAAAAAAATGGTTATAATTGAGAAGAAAACTACTAATATTCAGAAAAAAGCCTCGTGAAAAATCAAACATGTAAATAGTTATCATTATACCACTGCACAAACTGTGAAAGATCGGTACTGCATTTAACTAGAAAATGTTTCTCAGAATAGACTCTTCTTCATTCTTTTCCTCTTCTCCACTTCTATCTTTCATCAGTTTAGCGAATAGGTTCAAACACTTGATTGAACTTTTACATTGACAAAACAATGTATAAATCCTAGAGATGCCTTCACACAACTACAATTTGCACTTCCACATGTGTTCCTTTCTATAGCACAAGAACATTTAATAAGCTGCAGAATACTCCTTTGTGTGTGGTCACTAGCACTAGAAAAAATTCCCATGGTTAGTCGGGTCCAGAAGAGGTGGATTGGCTCCATGAGCACATTTCCATTGGGCACCCTGTAGGTGACACTGATAAACATGGTATCTAAATGCAGTTACTGTTGGAGGCAGTGTCTTTGACTTTGGAGCTCCTACAAATTTATTGGCAAAAATTTTTTTCTGCCATACTGCATGTCAGACAATGTCAGAGGCTTTTGACACTATGCTGTAGCAGCATGATATAAATGTAGATGCTTGTTGTATTACATCTGAGAAGTTTGCATTTATACCACCAACCCAGCATTCTGGTAACCTTGACTTAAAACATTTACAACAGTTGCCTTTCCTATCCGATGTAATTGTGATGTTGTGTCACAGCCAGATAAAACATGTGCTGCTAAAATGTTTGAAACTATTGGGTAGCGTTTTTCGGTAGTAATTTTGATGTTTATTTGACTGCATCCCGGACAAGCTTTCATCATTACTGTACAATTTAGGTTATGCTTGTGGTAATGGTGTAATAAAAGTACAAAAACATCTGTATCATCACATATTATGATGATATTATCAACTTCAGCCTTTATTAAATAGAGAAGCTAGTGGATTATTATGACTTCAGCATCTTCTTGAGTGCTGTGTAGGTCCTCATGTCGTTCCTCTTGACCATTTTGATTAAGACTGAGGATTGGAGAAGGCCCAGGATCACTAGCTTATTTTTGTGACTTCTTTTTACAGCTTTCTCTGTCAGTCTCTGAATAATGTACTGGATGACCAGAATTTTGTTTTTGGTGGCAGAGTCACACTTTGACTAGGGAGAGGGCAGATGATACTAAGTTTGTATTTTCTACTACTTGACTTGGCTCTTGACTCTTGTGTACCTTTTTTGGTACTGTCTTCATTATATCGATCAAAAGTAAGATATATATCACTCTTATCAAGTCTTTCCAATATGTATGAGCAATAAGCATTACAATAGTCATTAACAGTTCCTGCACTGGGCCAAGTTATTACCCATATTATTGAGACTGCTTTTGTAGCAATCTTTATCTGGTATATACTCCTTGCATTCATTTACAATGGTGGAAGCAATAGTCTTTATAGCTGTTTGAACATCATCATTGTCTTCATCTTTTGATATTTTATGAGATGACTGGCGGATGATTTATGAATAATAATACTAGCCTAACTATAAGTGGGCAGCACTATGTACTCGTTTTCTAAAATATCCATAATGGTGTTCATAAACTGACCATGTTTAAGCTTTTCAGCAAGGGCAATATAAACTTGATGAAGGATAACTGAATTCCATATCTGAGAATAGAAATTTTTTCATTGCATTTATACACGTATGTAGTGCAGCAGTATTATTCAAATCAGTCATATCTGAAGAGCTCTCTGTTTTAAAGTATTTCAGTTTTATAGAGTTTTCGGTGGTATTGTCCATCTGCAGCATGAAGATCTGCTGTTGCTCCACTTAATCTTAGTTCTGCTTCGTAGCCCCACTGATCGTTACATAATTTACAAATATTTAATATAGCTTTTTAAAAAGTTGTCTGTGCATCACCACGGTCTGATGTGGGGCATAATGATGCCGTGTCCCACCTTTCAGGATGGTGCAGATCAGGTTTAATTGCACAGTCATTTCCACAAAATATACAATATCCTTTAAATATGAATTGCCTTGTTTCCTTTCTTTTCTTTCTCTTAGGGGAAGTTGGGGTAATGGGTGATTGCTTCTGATGTTTCTTCAAGTATCGGGCGATATTCAGAGAAGATGTATTAGTTGGGGTCAAGGCCAACACAAGCAAATGGATGTGACATCTGGATTCGTGTTAAGGGGAGTAGAAGTGCAAGCAGAGTGCAGAGGGGACCTAAACGCTTTGATACATGCTATACAACGTCCTACTACTTTCTTCTCCAAACATCTCAGCTCCAGACACCAACATTGATATCGAAAAATGCCATTAGCGAATTCACGCCACAATGCATGTTTAGCATATGCAAGTGTGTCAGTTATATTTGTACTCATTTCCCTTTTGCTGGTAACAAAACTATATAATTTTTATTCATAACAGCAGTCTTTATTCTATTTCTTGAGAATATTATGCCATCAATCAAAACAAAGCATAACTGATTAATGCATATTACTGGACACTTTAGATTCCTTTTCCAAATGACTATATAACTGGAGGCAAATAACACCTTTGTTCAAAATAAACAAGTTTCAAAAATGGTTTAGAATTTCTTTTTAAGAACTTCAGTACCTTTTATGAAAACAATTAAAACAGTGAATTCTACAATACTCTCCCTTACAGGCAAACGTCTGCTGGTTGTATTATGGCTACTTCTTCCTGAAGTGTTCACAGAGGGTGGCAACAAATTGCTTACTTGCCTGGCGTAGAATCTGTGGTGGATTGGCAGGACCTTAACCATGAAGAAACTGAGGTCCTCGGTACCACAGTCGGCAGGCTGTCAACTCTCAAACTAGTCACTCGGGTCGACACATACTTCGGAATCATCACACACTCCTGTTGAACAGAGTTAGCCTCTCCTGCACTGTTAGCTATAAACAAGTTCTTATTCTCCTCTTTGCTATTTTACCCATGCTATAGCAACCTTTCTATCGGTCCAAATTGTGACTGCTGCCTTTCAAAAAAAATTTCAAATTTCTAGCTACCCTAATTCCTAACAACAAAGCTAATAACTTTAATATAGGTATGGTCAGTCTTAGTAGTTTCCTAGGTGTTACTTTCATTTCACTGATCAACAGGTTAATTTCCCCCTCATTTCCCCTGACATAAGCTACTGCCTCATGCCTTACTCGAGGCGCCAGTAAAAACATGAATTTCTGATTACCCTATCAGAATTCCTCTCTTAAATTTTAACTTATGTACATTGACAAATACCTCTAAGAGTTTGCTAGCTTCTTTCTGCTTTTCTGTGTCCAGGATATCATCCCTCCTATACCTTCTTTAAGTAGTTTCTACAAAAAACACTCTTCGAACATATATTGGACTTAGCAGTCCTAAATGATCAAAGGTTTGATACCCACAAAGACAGGATCTTCTTGGGTAACTCGGTAATTCTTCCATCCCGTTGAAAGGTTTCAAGCTCATATAATCACCATTCCTATTTCATGTCATTCCCAATACAGAAGGCTTTTAAACTCTCATCCTCTGATCAAATTAACAATTAAATAACTATTCCACTGTTTTCCCTAAGTAGCAAAGGTGGCAATATAATTGTCGACATGGAACAACTTGAAAAATTCTTCCCTCCCAGCTCCAAGTAAGTGTGTCTGAAGGACTTGATGAAGGAGATAAGGACCTCTTGTGATACCAAATACCACGACCCTAAAGGCAAAGAATCGAGCATACATGGTGTCTTTCGATGGAAAGGTTTTTATAGGCCAGAGATCAACGAGTACGGATTTATTCTACACTTTAACTACACATCGCATGCTAACTCAACTAAACTTACATCAGGATATAAGCAATTATTTACGAAGTTCTTTCCCTTTAACTTGGAGGAGACATTAAATACAATCCTAAAAGGGGTAGTAGAGCTCTCTTTCTTAGGTAGCGGAGATGAGCAGCGGGAAATAAGTCCAAATGGTGATACAAGCAACAGATTTGACATGAGAACTGTAATTATCCCCATTAATCAAAATCAACCTCTGGCCACCTCAATATATAGCTATTTCCAAGATGGCTGACACTTTTTCAAAATGGCGGCAAATTTGCACTATCTTTCAAATATTTTCATTCCATTTGCCTACAAAAGTTGCATACAGTCCATGTAATGATTGTGAATTTATATTTTGGCATTTTTAATGTCATTAAGAGACAAAATGAACTCATCTTTCTACTATGGACACTATATGGCCACCATATTTCCAAAATGGCTGCCAAAGATTTAAATGTGAATATATCTTGGAGATATCAACATGTTTTGTGCATTAATCAGTTTTAGCAAGTGCAGTCGCAGAGACCTGTGCAGCTAAGTATTGACTTGTAGCACTTGCACCTGCCACAGCATTCCTTCTTAAAGCCAAAACCTATTCAATTCATGGTAAGAGTTTGCTACTATTGGCAAGTCTGTCCAATACAGAAACCAGGCACCATCAATCTGTTGCCATCACCAATGTCTTAGACTGGGCAAAGCTGGACGATATACTAAAGATTGTCTCCAATTGTGCCCTGCTTGAAAAGCAGCTCTCTTGAAATGCTCTTTAATAGCATCCCTTGTAAGGGGATGCTATTAAAGGTCTGTTTTCTGGCGAATAGATCAAGTCTAGCCTCATTTACATCTTTATATGAACTGCATCTGTCGTACATTAGTACCACAAACTCTTCAATGATTTGCAAGGCTTCATCTTCTACAGCTGGTGGTGTTGAACTTAGCTTGGTAAATGTGGGTGTGGCACACTGAAACACAGGGCAGACGTTTTCCCCTTTCCATGAAAGGCGGAAACTGTGTTACACCCACTAAATGCATAGAAATTGGGAAAGGATGAGGATTTTGGCCCCTTGGCTGCTGTAATTTCATGGATAGTTATCCACCTAGCTCATGTTTTTATCTCTTCATAATTTAATCCATAGTTTGTCCATACCAGTTTTTTTTCCATGTAAGATGCAACTAAGATGACAATGCTAGTGTCTGAACTATATGCGATTGCACTTGAGACATATTCATGCTTTGCAGCATATGCAGCATACAAACAAGACTCTAAAATTTTCCTCTTCGTGAGTGCAGCCTTGTAGGTCAGCAGTGTCCTGTTCAGCTTTGCTACAAAGTACAGCATACTTTGGTGAAAATAATGCATATTGTATCATCTGCTTGAGATGAAACGATTGAGTCTGCCAAATATGCAAATAGTTTAGTTTTGTTATGGTCATTCCTGAGGAAGCTGGACCAATTGCCAGGAGGTTTTGCAGTGCTAATCTCCTGTGCCTGTTTTTGTCTTGTTTGTACTTTCATACTGTCTGTACTATACACGCCAAACACAATGTGTACTTGTTTGTACTTCAGCATGTGCTTCTGTACCTTGAACAGGACTTCATCTTTTGCATAACACTCAAATGTAGACCCCAAGTTTGGTCTCAGAGCATTTGCAAGAGTTTCAACACCCATTATGATAACATCAGTGGTAGGTTCTTTTTCATGAATGTCTGATGTCTGCTGTTCTAATAAAGACAGCAGGTATGACTTGGTACCCTGATGCTTCTGCTCATTCCATGCCAGTGATAGTGGGCAATTTTTATTTTCATGTCTAAAGAGTTCATTCAATTCCCACTGCCTGTTCTGGTATTATATAAAAAGGTGTGAGAATAGATTGCGGTCTTCCTTGATGCTTTGCAGTGATTGTTTGCCCTTTGAGTCTGAAGCAGACATCTTGCACCTGATCAATAAAATTTTGTTCATGTGTACTGGCTCATAGAATTTCCTGGGTGTCTTGAGTCTCTCAATAAAGTTCGCGAATGGTGTCTTTTCCAAGGCTCTTCATAGATCTCAAGGATTCACTAACTTTGCTGTTCATAATTTCATGACAGATCCACTGAATCTTCCTCAAAAGCATTTCCTTGTATGTTCTTTGGAGTTATAAAGATCTAGTTTTTCTTCAGGAAATTTTTCACATGTATTCCCAAGATCCTTCTTTGTCCTTCATAAATTTTGGTGAACATGCCAGAGAAGGAATGATGTATTTGCGTGAAGTGCTTTCCAGCTTGATGTCAGAATGACCAAACCTTTAGCCGAGGCTGAGATTGCAGGCTAATAAATATTTGCAAGTACTTAAAATCTTAGGTATATTCCTCAAGGGCCTCTGGAACAACTTGTCGCGTTCGCTCCACTACTACAGGGTTAACTGGTCCAATTTTGCAATCAGAAATTTTCCCTCATTCGATAGGCTGAATTTATTATTCTCATATATTTGGCTGCATATATATATATATATAATATTATATATATATATATATATATATATATATATATATATATTCTATATATATAGACTCGACATTGTGAAAAAGGGTGCTCTTCTATCATTGACATCGATAGAGCCGAATATATTAAAAAAAAAAATCGCTGAGCAACACCAGCCAGAGGAATCTCTGTGAATAAATCTTCATTAAAAAAAATTACTCACTTATCTTAAAAAAGGTTAATCATGTAGTGTACATAAATGCTTTATAAAATTTAAGTGTTGCCAAGCTTATTTGTATTAAATTAGTTTTCCTTCAAAATAGCGTAATCTTTTGCCATTTCATTAATTTTTCTATATTTCCTTTAGTTTTTTATAAGAGAAAAATATAACCTTTCCTTTTCCATAGAATGATTATGAAGGTCCACCACATATATATATTTTTATATATATATGATATATTATATATATATATATATATATATATATATCTATATATATATATATATATATATATAGAGGTATATACATAATCATATATAGGAAATGGTGGAAACCTTCATAATTTTTCATTCTATGGAAAAGGAAAGTTATTATTTTTCTCTAAAAACTAAAGGAAATATAGAAAAATTAATGAAATGGCAAAAGATTACGCTATTTTGAAGGAAAAATATAACCTTTCCTTTCCATAGAATGATTATGAAGGTCACCACCACATATATATTATTACTATATATTATATATATTATTATTTTAGTCGTTTGTATTTAATTATCTATATATATATCATATATATAATATATAATATAATATATAGTATATATATATAATATATATTGGTTGGTACCCCTTCAATAACTCATTCTATGGAAAAGGAAAGGTTATATTTTTTCCTCTTTAGAAAAAAACTAAAGGAAATATAGAAAAACTAATGAAATGGCAAAAGATTACGCTATTTTGAAGGAAAACTAATTTAATACAAATAAGCTTGGCAACACTTAAATTTTATAAAGCATTTATGTACACTTCATGATTAACCTTTTTTAAGATAAGTGAGTAATTTTTTTTAATGAAGATTTATTCACAGAGATTCCTCTGGCTGGTGTTGCTCAGCGATTTTTTTTTTTTCAATATATTCGGCTCTATCGATGTCAATGATAGAAGAGCACCCTTTTTCACAATGTCGAGTCTATTACGAACTTTACTAATAAGTGAAAAAGACGACTAAACCCTGATTGAACCAGGTAAGCTGATGCAAAATCTATAACGTAGAGGTATGCTTTATCCCTGAGTGTTGGGTACATCTTAGTACATTTGTTTTCCATATATTATGCTTCCCATCTTTGAATTCTGCGTGCAGTATTTCAGCACTTTGTAATTCAATGAGGGTCTCCTGAAAAGAAATGTCTACAGCGACATCATTGACTTCAAAAGAAATTGCCACCCAAGCTTATCTGTATTATGAGCAGGTACTAAACTGAGCATGCATATTTCCATGCAAATTTTCCAAATATTCACCATACAATAAAAGACCATCATCGAGCAAATCGCTGCTAATTAAGGCCAAACAAGGAAACTATTCAAATGCACGAAGTCTGATATTAATTTTGAGCAGCTGTAGCTTTCTCAGAAAAAGTAGTAATAGCGCTTTTACTGGATATATTATAACATTTTTATTCCATGGAGCTGTTTATTAAGTAGATTTATTTTTCCAGATAAATCCGATAAGGAAAATACATCACACTTAGTTGCAAACAGTTGTTCTCCAAGCTGGGTGTTATCCAGAAATAAGACAATAGAGTATAAAAATATAATAAAACGATGAAGACAATACCTCTTTGGTAACCATTCTCAACTCAGTATGCATTGCAAGGAATTCAAACTCTACTCTTCTCCATTTTCTTAGCAGAATTCACGAAAAAGGCGACCTCGAAGAGACTCTGATTTAATATGGCGAACCACTTTTATCACAATACTAAGGGCATCATGCAGACGTCCACCCAATTGCTTTGCAACTAAGCGTTGACGGTGTATCACAAGTGTTTGCAAAATTCTTTTCAGATAGCCTTTTTCAAGAGTGTAATTAAACCTTTGTATCTGCCAGTCATGGTGTACAATCACCAGCACATTCAATTATATTTTTGAATGGAATATTGCTTTTCTTGAAACAAGTAACAACTTCATTAAAATGATTCTACCTTTTATGTCTCCTGATACTTCTGACAAAGAATATTTTTTCTCTGGGTCCTTGATAGATTGCATATCAACTAATACATCTCTTGCTTGTATCACCATTTGCACTTATTTCCCGCTGCTCATCTCCGCTACCTAGGAAAGAAAGCTGTACTACCCCATTTAGGATTGTATTTAATGCCTCCTCCAAGTTAAAGGGAGAGAACTCCGTAAATAATTGCTTATATCCAGATGTAAGTTTAGTTGAGTTAGCATGCGATGTGTAGTTAAAGTGTAGAATAAATCCGTACACATTGATCTTTGGCATATATAAACATTTCCATTGAAAGACACCAAGTATGCTCGATTCTTGTGGTACAAGGCTCTGGCACAAGCGGCTACCTCTGCCTTCAGGGTGAGGCCACACCAGACGCGGGGAGCGTGGAGGTTGGAGGGAAGAGATTCCCGCGGCAGTTTGAATCATTGGGTATCTTATGTGGGTGGCATAAGATACCCAATGATTAGGGAAGAACTATGTTACTTGAATGGTTACTTCCCTTTATTGATTATATTGATAACTATGTTGTGAAGTTAGTTCCCTTATTAAGGAACTTTCATTTGTAACCTAGAAATGGTTCAAAGCATATTATCATTGTTAAGTAACTGATATTAGCATAGCAACTTTTAAGCTTTAAGCGACTACATTTATTATCTGTTCAGTAAAATATCGAGTTAATTATTCCATATCTGTAATGCATGCTTAAATTAGCAGTTATTTCAGCACCTCCCATTTGTGTACTTTCAGAATGCGTTCAATGTTGTTCACAATAAAGTCAAACTAATTGACCGCTTTCTTATATGGTCTAAATATTTTCCCAGAGGATGAGTTCATCACCGAATTTAGAGCGAATATAAGAAAAGGACCACAATACATAAATAGACCCTCCGACTTGACATGGTCACTAACGTGCAGATGAGCTGGCAATCAGTTGCCGAAGTTTCACCCGTTCAGCGGTAGTGGCTACATTAGAATCAATTAATTGGGGAGGTGTTTCGGAAGAGAGTTTTGTGGGATCCCTGTGATCCATTCCATAAAATTACTATTCTTTAAGAAATGGAAGAAGAGTAGAACGAGTGGCCCTCAGATGTAGCCATCGGTGTCATGCATTCGACCCCCCAAAACTTGAAGGTGCCAAGTATTATGCACTCAGCCACTCACAAATAATCCTTGTCCAGCTGCATAGACTTGATAACTATACGAATCCTCAGTGCAGCAGTATCACTGATTTATGAAATATTCTTGGTTCTTTGTACATTTTTTATTAATGTTAACAATGAATGTAGAAGCAAAACTGATTTTTTCTTGTGTTACTTTCTTTAATGTAAAGTTTACCATTGAACTACTTTTGTTTTAAATACCGGTAAATCGTTTTATTGCAACATAATTCAGACAATTATCAATTACATCTTATATAATTTGCAATTAATTCTCGCTCCTTTATTTTTCTAAGTATATTTAAGGAAGTAACCCTATATGCTGTTAGTTTTGCAATAATAAAAAGTTAAAATCCACATTTTCTTTTCACCTCCCCTAAAGTAATAACTATAAGGGAAGTAAAAAAAAAATATGGATTTTAACCTTTCATTATCACAAAAGTCACTGCCAAGCAAAAAACCAAAAGACCATTGGGTCATACGTAGTCTATCGTCAAGTTTGACACTTACGATTTCTATTAAAGGCAATTTCCTATCCATACGTTACTTTGCAAAGAATATCTTTGACTGCTGAGAGTGACGCGTGGGAGGGAAGGAGGGAGGGTGGCGTTTCTGGTTTGGCCATGTGTCGTTTTGACACTGCTCTCCCGCCCGAGACGTGCCTGCACCTCGACGCTTCCCGCGTCCGGTGTGGCCTTACCCTCAGGGTCGTGGTATTTGGAATCACAAGAAGTCCTTATCTCCTTCAACAAGTCCTTCAGACTCACTTACTGGGAGCTGGGAGGGAAGAATTTTTCAAGTCGTTCTATGTCGACAATTACATTGCCACCTTTGCTACTGAGGGAAAACTGTGCAATAGTTATTTAACTGTTAATTTGATCTGAGGATGAGAGTTGAAAAGCCTACTGAGCTTTCTGTATTAGGAATGATATGGAATAGGAATGGTGATTAGATGAGCTTGAAACCTTTCAAGGGGATGAAAGTTCTTACAAATTTATTGTAAACCATTTTTGAAACTTGTTTATTTTGAACAACGGCATTATTTGCCTCCAGTTATATAGTTATTTGGAATAAGAATCTAGTGTCCAGTAATATGCATTAACCAGTTATGCTTTGTTTTGATTGATGGCACAATATACTCAAAAAATAGAATATCATTTAGTTTTGTTACCAGCAAAAGGGAAATTAATACAGCCACATAACTGACACACTTGCATATGCTAAACATGCATTGTGGCGTGAATACGCTAATGGCATTTTTCGATAGGAATGTTGGTGTCTGGAGATGAGATGTTTGGAGAAGAAAGTAGTTGGACGTTGCGTAGCATGTATCAAAGCGTTCAGATCCACTCTGCCTTCACAGCTTCTCCCCATAACACGAATCCAGATGTCACATCCATTTGCTTGTATTGGCCTCGACCCCACCGGGCCTATCGAGTAGGAGTAATATGCTAGCTACATCTTGTTAGCAACTTGTATGGATAGCCAAGCAGTCGCCTTCAACTACTGTTTGACCCTCTGGTTCGGCCAGAAATTTCTGGTGGAGAATAACGCAAAAAAAGATTGGATCTGCTTTTTCCCTGACAATCCATCACAATGTTTAGGATTAGAAAGCAGAGGAAGACAGGTGGCCGAGTTCGTGGTTCTCATTTATCTATAATATGTTTGAGAATTAGGACTCTATTTTTCATGTTAACAATAAATATGGACGAACTGACCAATGTAGAATCTTTGAGTAGCAATACTAAGTGACAATGAGGCATGTAGTGAAGTGAAGTGCGCCTTCTCTGGAACAATCACTAGAGGTTAGGTGTGCAAATTCTGCATCGTCACTTCCCTAGACAAGAGTCGGTTTTAATGTAGAGTCCTTGTAATGGCCCAATTAAATCTCAGTATTTTTTTTTTTCATCTCGGGCTTAATATGGTTGGTATTCAGCCAAAGTGCAGTTGAAAGAGCTAAAAGTATATTCTTGCAAAATATCTTATTGAGGCCGATGTCGGGAGATTTTCTATGGTTTTTGTAAAACATTTTTTCATTGTCTTTGTGCACCCTTTGGCTGGCCACGTGTCCCTTGGTTTAAAGTATGTTACCTGTTTTGAGGGCTTAATTTTGTAATAAAATTTAAAAACTTACCCTGATCTTGCTGGACCTTCACTTGTATGGATGCTCGTTGATATCGCCCTTCAGGCCAGATCATCCTAGTCCAGTGGTTCTACATCAGGGTCCATGTAACATACTGGGGGTCCGCACAAAAAAATAACGAATCCTTGGTCTATGGTGATATTTTAGTGGTCCTTAGATCAATTCTACTTAAAAAAAAATTTTACTGAGAATGGACTGTCTACATAAATCTACTGTATACTGAAATACCAAAGTCGAAATATTTATGAAACTTTGAATTTTGATGGCAATCAAGTTGATGAAAAATTTAACATTTTGCAGTATCAAATTTAAAGTTACCACCAATTCCTTAAAGCCTCAAATCTGATTGAATGATCTTATTTTAATATTTGGTATTTTTTTATTTCCTTTTTACCTGTGTGCTTCACTCATTCGCTTTATTCCTTTTCGAGTTCCTTTTGACCTGGCTACTCATCCATCGGTCAGTGGCGAGACCTAACGGAGGTGAAAATTATAAATCTTTTCTCAGGTAGAAGACAGCGACATTAGATGTTTGTTTAAATTATAAATATCTCTCTCTCTCGCGCGCGCGCGCGCGCGCGTGCTGACAAAGGTCAAAGAGAGTTTACAATCTATCTATTTTACCTTGGGGGTTCAAAGGGCTCAGAACCATAACGGTGCATTTGCTCTAGCCCTAATTATGTCCCTCAGGATTCACAAACCTATGGGTGAAGTGAATACATAAAAGATTTATAGATGATCAAGGACCCAGAGAAAAAATTTTCTTTGTAAGAAGTCTTAGGAGACAGAAAAGGCAGAACCATTTTTGAAGAAGTTCTTACTTATTACAAGAAAAGCAATATTCCATTCAAAAATATAATTGAATGTGCTGGTGATTGTGCACCGTGACTGGCAGATACAAAGGTTTAATTACACTATTGAAAAAGGCTATCTGAAAACAATTTTGCAAACACTTGTGATACACCATCAACGCTTAGTTGCAAAGCAATTGGGTGGAAGTCTGCATGATGCCCTTAGTATTGTGATAAAAGTGGTTCGCCATATTAAATCAGAGTCTCTTCAAGGTCGCCTTTTTCGTGAATTCTGCTAAGAAAATGGAGAAGAGTAGAGTTTGAATTCCTTGCAATGCATACTGAGTTGAGAATGGTTACCAAAGAGGTATTGTCTTCATCGTTTTATTATATTTTTATATTCTATTGTCTTATTTTTGGATAACACCCAGCTTGGAGAACAACTGTTCGCAACTAAGTATGATGTATTTACCTTATCTGATTTATCTGGAAAAATCAATCTACTTAATAAACAGCTCCAAGGAATAAAAATCTGATCCCATATCCAGTAAAGGTACTATTACTACTTTTTCTGAGAAAGCTGCAGCTGCACAAAATTAACATCAGACTTCGTGCATTTGAATAGTTTCCTTGTTTGGCCTTAATTAGCAGCGATTTGCTCGATGATGGTCTTTTATTCTATGGTGAATATTTGGAAAATTTGCATGAAAATATGCAAGCTCAGTTTAGTACCTGCTCATGATACAGATAAGCTTGGGTGGCAATTTCTTTTGAAGTCAATGATGTCACTGTAGACATTTCTCTTCAGGAAACTCTCACTGAATTACAAAGTGCTGAAATACTGCACGCAGAATTCAAAGATGGGAAGCATAATATATGGAAAACAAATGAACTAAGATGTACCCAACACTCAGGGATAAAGCATACCTCTACGTTATAGATTTTGCATCATCTTAACTGGTTCAATCAGGATTTAGTCTTCTTTTTCACTTATTAGCAAAGTTCGTAATAGACTCGACATTGTGAAAAAGGGTGCTCTGCTATCATTGACATCGATGGAGCCGAATATATTTTTTAAAACAAATCGCTGAGCCACACCAGTCACAGGAATCTCTTTGAATAAAAAATTACTCACTTATATTAAAAAAGGTTAATTATAAAGTGTACATAAATGCTTTATAGAATTTAAGTGTTGCCAAGTTTATTTGCATTAAATTAGTTTTCCTCCAAAATAGCGTAATCATTTGCCATTTTATTAATTTTTCTATATAAATATTTCATTTTGTTTATTATTAAGGAAAAATATATAAAAGAATTAAGAGGAAAATTGGTCGTCCATGGGAATAAAAAGGTTGAGAACCTTTATATATTCAGTCCCACTACATCCCGGGAAAAAGTAGGACGTACCAAGTCTCAATCGGAGGGAATATTTCCGACACCTAATATACCAGAATGTATAAGATTTATAGGAAGACCTTATATAACTTAAACGTAGTATACAATAATAATAATAATAATAATAATAATAATAATAATAATAATAATAATAATAATAATAATAATAATAATGATAATAATAATAATAATAATAATAATAATAATAATAATAATAATAATAATAATAATAATAATATAATATATACTTTATGGTTACCCATTAAATTATTGTAAAATCCGTTTTCTTTTAATACTTTTCTCTCTCACCAGAGAAAACTATCATCGTTTTCAGTTTTTTACACGACAATTGTGAATTTCATGTACAATGCCGTTGTACATGGGATTTTAGATCACCTAAGGACTTTTAGATCTTTTGTGTAATTTTAGTTCATATATGCAGACAAAGTCTAAGACAAGCTTTCACATCGCCAATATTTCGTCTAGGCATACCAAAATTCTTCTGACAATTACATGAAAAATTTACTTAGCATATCTCCCATATCATTGTTTATAGCCTAGCATTGAATTTAACATTCACCTCTTCTAGCCAACGAACCATAAAAGAAGTTTGCAGCCAAACATGTGAGAATAATAAAGGCAGCCCATCGAATGGTACTGTAAAGGAAAATTTCTGATTGCAAATTTGGACCGTTAATCCTGCAGTAGTGGAGCTAACGCGACAAGCTGTTCCAGTGCCCTCAGGAAATGCTAAGATATCCAGTACTTGCAAATATTTATTAACCTGCAATCTCAGCTTCGGCTTAAGCCGAAGGTGAGATTGCAGGTTCGGTCATTCTGACATCAAGCTGGAAAGCACTTCACGCAACTACATCATTCCTTCTCTGGCATGTTCACCAAAATTTATGAAGGACAAAGAAGAATCTTGGGAATTCATGGGATAATCGAGAGCCTTAGAATTTACCGAAGACAAATTAGATCTTCAAAGCTCTAAAGAACATACAAGGAAATAATAGAGTTCATGAGAACAAACAAGAATCCATTAAAATTCGCATAGCTTTCGTATTATCAAAACATGTTTTATCCAATTTAAAGCTTCAATACTTGGGGATACACACACACCCATTTATATATATATATATATATATATATATATATATATATATATATATATATATATATTATATATATTATGAGCTTTTATAACATAAATCAATTATGCAGAGGCCATTTCCCATCTTTTTTATGTATTCTTTTTTTATAGTGTTCTTAATAATGAAAAAGCAACCCCTAAAAATGTACTAAGCTTGCCTTACTTTCGTGGATTTGAAACCATAAAATCAATATTTAAATCTTTTAATGTTACTGTTGGGTTCTCTTATAACAATACCATTAAACGTATCCTAATTAAGAATAGTCCGGTAATAAATACCAACATCATTTACAAAATTCCTTGTAACGATTGCCTGTCATTTTATGCTGGTCAATCAAGCAAAGAAACTAGGTGTATGAATAAAGCAGCTTATGCATTCAGTTACAACAGCCTAGACTTCAAATTATCCATCTAAGCAAAAAATCTCATTGTATAAATTGGGGCGACAGCTCAGTAACTGCTAGGTCTGAAGATTGTTTCAAGAAATTTACTGGAATCAGCAATTATACAAATCACTAATAAAAGAAACCTAAATCTTGGTCTAGGATTGTACCATCTGGACCCATATATTTGTAAAAATGCTTATGAAGGACCTTAAAATAAATGAATTCACTACTAATTAATTAGTCCCAAATGTTTTCAGTTATTAATTTTTTTTCTCCTTCTTGCTCGTTATATTGATTTCTCATGTTCTTTTCTCACTCATTGTCTGAACACTTGTAAATTTCACGTAACTAATACAAAGTGTATTGTTTTTCTAATTAAATTGCCTTTGACCAGTGTGTTTGACTGCACCACTCTTAAATCCTTAATCTAGCCTTCAGGATTTGACTAAATTTTTCTGTCTGGTAGTATATGCTTCTTTGTTTTCAAAATGTATTGTTTTCTGGCTAAATAACCTGTGACCATGTGTGGTGGCTACTTTTAAATTTTTCATCTAGCCCACTGCCGTTTTTATGTCTTAAAATTTAATTAGACCTTTTGCTAATCGTGTAATGTGCGTTATATGCTTACCTGTACTGTGTTTCTCTTTGTTCTGATCAGTCTTGCCTTAAGTAAAAGGTCGTTAAAACCGAAAGATCTCGGCAGTTCTCGTTTTTTTGTTTTTTCTTTACTTTCTTTCGTGGCATTACCTTTATTTATACACAACATCACGTTTTATATATTTCGTGCTCAAGTTATTCATATATATATATATATATATATATATATATATATATATATATATATATATATATATATATATATATATGTGTGTGTGTGTGTGTGTGTGTGTGTGTGTGTGTGTGTGTGTGTGTGTATTACTTGAGCACGAAATATATAAATCGTTAAGTTATGTATATAAACTGACATTACAGGATTAGCATAAGGTCCAATCACGTTAAAGAAACGAAAAAATCGCCCGTGGGCCAGATTAGAGATTTTAAAGGCAGACACTCTCACCAGGTTGCAGATAATTTAGTCAATAAACAATAAATTTTTCAAAACAAGGAGACATATACGACCGGGTAATACAGATTTAGTACAATCCCGAAAATAAGATTAAGGATTTAGGAGCGGTGCCTAGTCAAGGGAATTTTATTCGAAAAACAATACATTATGTATTAGTAACATGAAATTGACAAAAATGTTCATAGTATATAAAAATGGCGAGCAGAAGAGAAAAAAATTTAATAACTGGAAACATGTGGGACTACTTGATTAGTAGTTAATTCATTTATTTTAAGTCCTTCATAAACATTTTACAAATATATGGGTCCAAATGGTACAGTCCCAGACTAAGATTTAAACTGTATTTATTTTTTATTTGTATAATTGTTGATTCCAGTAAATTTTTTGAAACATAATCATTAGACCTAGCAATTACAGAGCTCTCGCCCGAATTCATACAATGAGATTTTTTGCCTTTGAAGTCTGGGCTGTTCTAACTGAATACATATGCTGCTTAATAAATACACCAAAATTTTTACTAGACTGACCGACGTAAAAAGACGGGCAATCCTTACAAGGAATTTTGTAAATGATGTTATTTGTTACGGGACTATTGGTAAAATATTGATTTTATGGTTTCAAATTCATGAAAGTAAGGTGATAAGTACAGTTTTAGGGGTTTCTTTTTCATTACTAACAACAATATAAAACTTGTTGTGATATTTTTGATAACGTAAATCAATTATATGTGGTGGGTGGCAAAGAACATTTCCTATATTTTTCAAGTATTCTATTTCTTGTTGAAGATATTGTGGACTCGTAATTCTCAAAGCACGTAAGAACATGGAGGAGAAAATTGAAATTTTGATATGAAGATGGTGGCCAGAATAAAAATGTACACATGTTAAATTGTTTGTGGGTTTCCTATAAATACTGAATTTACATTTGAAAGATTCTCTATGTATTAATACATCAAGGAAAGGGATGATATCTTTATTTTCAATTTCAACAGTGAATTTTATGGATGGCACTAAATTATTCGTTTAGACAATAAATCATTTACATCGATACCAACAGATAAGACTACTAAGATGTCAACTTCGTATCTAAACCATTGTAAAGGGACAAGTGTGATATTCGAACCCACGAGAGGACGAAATTATTATCAACTAAAAAATTCCCTTTCGGTTTACACTTATGAAAATATAGTAATTCCAAGGTAGAGCGAATTAGATATTAAAAAGCATTTGTAGCTCGAATAATCTATAGGAATCACGGTGATGTGATAATTATCCATATATATTATATATATATATATATATATATATTATATATATATATATATATATATATATATATATATATATAACGAGAGAGACTATAACAGAAGCGAGTGATAATCGAAGGGCATATGCAGGAATATTTAATAAACCATGAGAGAATAACAAGTGTTACTCATTAAATGTGTTATTCGTTTCCATTAAGTGGAGATCAAAGGTTAGAAGCGAGTAAGAGCCAATAGCGGACAACGTGAGTCTTGACCTCTTACGAGATCTTTGACATGACATCATCCGGCCGTGATCGAAATGCATTGGGAAGGTAGCATGGGAATTAAAATGAAAAGTGGACTCTTTTTAGACGAAGGTAAAGAAATAAATAGTTAATAGGCACCTACCCAAAAGACCACATACAAACCTTTCGTACGAAGGAACGAGTGCAGAGCAAGGCAGAAAGTAAGGGGGAAGTGTTGAGTGAGTGTGTGACAGTGCCATCCCAGGCCTCGATAGCGATTTGTGGACTTGGAACATTTCTCCACAAGTGACAGTATCGACTTATAAGTAAAAGTGAATTTACTTATAAGTCGACTGACCAAGAGTTATGGTCTTAAGGAAATAATAAATGTATTTTTGGGAAACATGAGATTATTTTCACCCAGTCTAACTATAGTTATTTTGGTGGATGCAAATACTGTGTGAATGAGAAGAGATACCTTCTTCTACGTACTTAAGCGATGCAAGCAAATTGCTCTTGTTGAAGAGTAAAAGTCACGCTACCAAGCCCATAACAGTATTTATGGTGGCGAGCTAAAGGGATTTTGAATTCCAAAACGATAAGTCAGTGTTTGCTCGTTATGAAAGACGGTCGCACATTGTCAGATTATATCTACGAAAAGAAAGAAGACACATTTCGCCCCAAAGATGAAGACGAATTAAAGTCGTAATCGAAGCCAGGAGAAAACGTATTCCCCCAGAGACGAACAAGAGAGAGAGAGAGAGAGAGAGAGGAACCACTACTTCGCAGTCCAGTAACCCAGACAAGAAGATCGAACATTTACGCAGCATAGACGAAAGAAGAAGTCCTGTCAAGTTAAGTAAAAGCTTGAAAATATATTTACACATACACACACACATCAGATATTATGTTGTTAAAGATAAAGCAACGCAAATAGCCTTGTTCATTTGAATTTGAAGACGCAAAACTTTTACTTTAATTCACACAGGTAAAGACATCTTGGCAACAAAATTTGCTGTTCTTTTCCTACTAATGAGTACTAACCCCTGTTGTTTCGTTTGTTCCATTTGGTTTTGGTTGCAAAATGAAAGGACGTTTTGAATTTTTTTTATTGAGTTTTGAATTTTTATATTTTTTTATATTTTTGAATTTTGTGACTTTTTTCTCTTTTTTCTCTCTTTTTTACATTAATTGCTGTTGTAACTTAGTCACGATTTAGTTATATTTATGGTTGAGAGAACACTATAATAAATGTCCAGAAGGAAATCGCCACAAAATAAGAGGAAAAAAACGGTTGTACTGCCAACTCCTCCAACCACGAGCCCCACGGTTGCCCATAAATTACATGCAAGTGACCATGTTATAAAGTTTTGGGGAAGAAAGGGAGAACTCGATACTTGTAACTTGGAGACATGGATCGAACAAATCGAAACCCATTTAAATAACATAGTCGGAACAGACAGAGAGACTACTTAGACCTATCATCAGGAGATATAGGATGCTATGTTCACACAGATGCATACAAGACCTAAGAATTGGGAGGAACTAAAGCAATACCTTAGGAGAATATACTACACAGAGGGTGAAACTGACCCAGTAGTCAGCCTAGCAAAGGAATGGGGTCACTTCAAGGAATGGGGTCACTTAATTACAAAAACACCATGGACTAAAGATGTAGCGGGAGAAAGGCTACTGACACCTGAAAATTGTGAAAATATATTTAGATTAGCTTTGATGTTGGAAAGCTTACACTCAAAAGCCCTTAAAAGGACGATGCCGTCTAAATTGAAACTAAAGGGAGGAAACGTTTTGGAAGTCATCCCGAAGGGAATGACCATTAGTTACAGTAGGACAAGAAAGAGACGAAAACGGTCATAAATTTTCCCATAATAGAAGGCAAAGGGCTCCAGCTAGAAATCATAATAAGAACCCAAGGAAATCATCTCAAGGAAGATCTCCCACAATTATATGTTACCATTGTCAAAAGAGAACAGGATATAGTGCCAGAGATTGTAAGAATAGACCTAGGCATAGATTTCAGTCACAAGCTAGGGGTAGAAACATGAGTCAGTCTCCAAAGAATAGAATGCCACCATGTAAAATGATTAGGAAAAACAGAACTCAAGAAAAATCACCACTGAAAGGTATCCCAAGAAAGAATAAGGTAAAAGAAAATTACTAAGCGTGTAACACGAATGCACAAGAGATCAGTGATAATTTGGAATCCAACCAGGAAGTTTGCTTTAAACTAGACAGAGAATTAAGACTTAAACCAGGAGGAAGCACCCAGGTAGAATGCACAGTAAACCCATTATACGAAGGGAAAGAAATACTGACACTAACCGATGAATCACAAATAAATGGAACACATTACACCTCCAGTTACATAAAGTTAGACAAGGGAAAATAGCTCTGCAAGTTGAGAATAATAGAGGAAGAAAAGTCAAGTTATCACCAGGCACTGAGTTAGGTATAGCAGAAGTATACAATTACCCCATTCATGTAGGAGAAAAGGAAACAGTGATATCCAGTGGAAAGTGGAATACAAACTCAACACATGAAACAGAAATGAGAAGAGCAAAAATCTGGACTCAATTGAAGGATATCCAGGAAAATTCTGCTAGAGAGAAACTCATTGATTTATTAAGCGAATACTGTGATGTAGTCGCCATAGAAGGAGATACCCTTGGAAGTACGGAAGAAATAACTCATAGGATAGATATCCCACAGAACACAAAGCCAATTTACATACCTTCTTATAGAGTAGCACATTCCCAAAAGGGGATCATTGAAAGAGATACAACAAATGAAGAAGCAAGGAATAATAGAACCATCAAAATCTCCATGGTCTTTTCCACTATTGCTTGTTCCAAAGAACGACAAAACTTATCGAGTAGTGGTCGATTTTCGACGACTCAAAAAAGATTACCAAAAATGTTCCATATCCAATGCCGTCCATGAGAGATCTAATCAATACCATTAGATCCAAGAAGTACTTTACTACAATTGATCTGTTACAAGAATTTCTACAGATTCCTTTAGATGAAGAGAGTAAGCCTTTAACAGTTTTTTTTTACTAGTAAGGGTAGATATCAATACGTTAGAATGCCCTTTGGACTGAAATCAAGTCCAGTAACTTTTGTCAGGTTGATGGATAAAATTCCCGATGATTTATTAGGCAAGGATATGCACTGCTATATCGACGATTTGGTAATAGCAACAGATAGCCTACCATTGAAGAACATATCAAACTAGTAAGGAAGTCCTAAGGAGGCTTAGGAAGGCAAACCTCAAGCTAAAGTTAAAAAAGTGTAATTTCCTTAAACAGAAAATAGACTACCTGGGACACATTAAGTGAAAAGGGTGTTGAAGTATATGACCTATAGATTAAGGCAATCAAGGAGTATCCCACACTGATTGTAAGAAGGACGTAAAATCATTTCTAGGTTTATCTGGATTTTATAGAAAGTTCATAAAGGATTTTGCTACTATAGCAGCTCCACTGACCGAATTGTTAAAGGAGTAAATACAGTTTTGGTGGTCACCCAAGCAACAAAGAGCTTTCAACGAGTTGAAGGAGAGGTTGACACATCCTCCAGTACTTAGTTTCCCAGACTTTAGCGAGGAATTTTCTTAGCCACAGATGCAAGTTCGCACGGGCATAGGAGCATGTTTAATGCAGAAACATGACAACAAATATTATGCTGTCGCATACTACAACAGAAAACTAAAACCAACAAAAGTAAATTACTCAGTGACAGACTTAAAATCACTAACCATAATAGATGCTTTAAAGCATTTCAGATAGACAATATTTGGCTATAAGATAATTGTGTTCACTGATCATTCAGCCGCAGTAGAAATGTTAAAAAATCCGAACTTTTCTGGACATAGAGCCCGTTTGTTTATGACAGCCCAAGACTATGACATAGAATAAAATGTGTGCCAGGGAAAAGCAACCAAGTAGTAGACGCATTGTCAAGGTACATACCAGAAAGTGAAGGTATAAATATGATTACCCAAGAACCAAAGTCGGGTAAACCTATAAGCAATGTATTTACCATGCACTATACAAAATAACTGTCTTGGAAAATTTTCAAAAGGAAACAAAGAGAAGACGAAGATCTGAAAGAAATCTTCCAGTTTGAGGAAAACAAAAGATAATTTAGTACTCAAGAACAGTCGGATCTAAGCAAGAGAATTGGTCGCCCAGTAGATCTAATACACATTATACATGACATACTAATCTGGGCGTGTGAAGAATTTGATCCATTTAAAATATTTCAAGGAGTAACCCATGAAAGAGTAGTACCTGAAAGCCGAAGAAGTAAAGTTACTGAACTAATGCATGATGATGACATGAGAGCTCATCCAGGAAGAGACGAAACAGTTAGACTAGTAAGAAGATCCTTCCATTGGAAAGGTATTTACAACGATGTTAGTAATTATGTAAAAAGTTGCAATACTTATAATATTTATTAGCTACAAGGGAAGTACCAATAAGGCAGTACCTATAGGGAAGTATCCAATCCCACAAACTCCTTTTGAAAGAGTAGCAATAGACCTTATCACTAACTTACATACCACAAGAAAAGGAAATAAGAATATACTAGTATGCATAGATCCACTCACTAGATATACAGAGCTAATACCAATAACTGGCAAGGGAGCTAAAGAATTTGCAGTAGCTCTCTTTGATAATATCTTCTGTAGATACTCCTCTCCACAGCTTATCATCTCTGACAATGATACCGAATTTAACAATTCGCTAGTACAAGAAACGGTAACGCTTTTAAGGTAAAGAAGGTAACTATACAACCTTATCACCCAGCTAGTAATGGTCTAGTAGAAAGGAATAACATTAAGGCATACCGTAGGACAAGACCCTGAATGGGATATCAACCTACCACAAGTGCAATTGTCATTAAATGCTTGGAACCACCACAGTACGCAAGCTACACTCATAAAAGCTTTGATAGGATACCATATGCATGGTTGAATCAGCCAATACAACCTCATTACTCTGAAGACATCATGAAGATAAGAATTGAAAGCTTTAAAATGATTCATAAACAGTTGCACAAGAACTTAGAAGCACAGAAGATCATGATAGACAACATCAAGAAGGATTGAAACCGGTAGATTACAAGATAGGAGTTGAAGTCTACTTTAAAAGAGAAGTAAAAAGTGGTATCAATTATAAGTTAGCAACTAAATTCACAGGACTATATAGGGTCGTAGATATACAAGATATAAAGGTGAAGAAAATGAATAATCAGATAACTTTTACATATGCTACATCATTAGCAGAAGAAGGATTTTGGATTAATAATGATAAGGTCAAGAGAACTAAAAAAGTCAAAGAACTAGAAGGACCGAAGAATCAGAAGAAGAATTCTCACTAGAAGAAACCAGATACAAACTAAGAAACAGAAAAGTTACGTTTCAGTAAGTTGTTAAAAGGCAAAACCAATAATCATTCTACTATTTCCTGTAGTTGATTTTCTTATTGCTAAGTTTACCTTCATCAGTTGACTTAGGAATAACTTTTGTAGCGTTGCATTCTTACTTTAATTAGTTGGTTTTGTAGCAAAATTTGGGGTTAAGAACTCTAACTTCAAACTTGCTTGAATAGAAGGGAGACAATTAGGAATTAGGGGATTTAAGTAAAATTGATATAATAATTTGGGAAGCCTCCCAGTTTTGTGTTAATCTACTAATGAAACATGACTAACGCAGATTGAAAGAATCTTCTGAATGAAATAATACAGAAGGGGTTAAGATAGATGTCATATGTTTTGTAGGTTTTGTGTTTGGTAGTAGCTCCAACTACAGAGAGGCAACTAATGAACATGTTTCTTTGAGTGTTTAGTTGATAAGAAACACTAACTGATGTTGCAGTAGATATACAGCGATTAACAAGTACTAACCTCTTACCTTTCTTTAGACAAGTTGCCGGTATCATCTTAGCACTGAGCCAAGAATGTGTAGAGTTGTTATGTAAAGATTGTTAATAAACACTTTAAGTAATTTCAAAGTAGACATACACAATTACACAAGGATATTCAGGACATCTCAAAATACTACAAGAGCTAAACGGTATCCCTCAAGCCTATATCCCACTTAGCAGCAATTCCAAGGAAACATGACTTTCGTTGTCGCCAGAGGAACAATGAAGAATATGATGAATCGTTTTTCGATTTTCTGCAAATTATAGAACGATATCCACCTAAAGAGCATAGGTCAGAGGACTAAAAGCTATGCAAAAGTTATGTAAACATGGAGAGCAATTTTTTATTGCTTTTATAAATTCATTTACACATTTAACTCAACTTGCTTAAAGTGGCATTAGTATTTGTGTTCATTCTAACATTTGAAGTTTTTCTTGTGTTTTTTGAATATCAAATAATCCTCACATAATCAAGTGTTAGGAGTCCTCGTAGATATAATAGCTTGCTTTAGTTTAGCTAGGAGCTGCCAGGAGTCAGCTAGGTAGTTGGCCGAGACTATAACGAGAGACTATAACAGAAGCGAATGATAATCGAAGGGCATATATAGGAATATTTGATAAACCATGAGAGAATAATAAGTGTTACCTATTAAATGTGTTATTCGTTTCCATTAAGTGGAGATCAAGTGTTAAAAGTGAGTAGGAGCAAGTACCAGAAAACGTTGTCATGACGTCACATAGTGACCACTTACGAGATGTTTACCATGAAACCATCCAGTCGTGATCAAAAGGCATTGGGAAGGTAGCACTTGAATTAAAAATAAAAGTGAACTCTTTTCAGAAGAAAGTAAAGAAATAAATAGTGTTGAGTGAGTGTGTGATAGTGCGATCCCAGACCTTGTTAGCGATTTGTGGACTTAAAAAATTTCTTCATAAGTGACAGTGACTCTAGAATTATACCCATAAGTCAAAGTATCGACAGATAAGTAAAAGTGATTTTCGAAAGGACACAGTTCAATAATCGATGCGTGTAAATCACGAGTGAATTTTTTAAGCTATTTAAGATAAATCCTAAAAACATATCTAAGTCAACTAACCAAGGGTTAAGGTGGAATTTTTATAAACACTTAAGGAAATGAGGAGTCCAGTGCTAAAACCCACACTTACCACAAATTTGAGAAATGCATTTTACCGTACATCTGGAATCCCCTTCATTTCCTCTTTCGAATGGTGTAAGAGGGTGTATATTTTGATGATGAGAATATGGTTCAATTTTGCATTATTTAATCTGTACTTTTGTAAACTTCAGCATTAATTTTCCTCATCAATTTTACAATCAATCATACAATCAATCAGTCAATCAACTTGTGCATAGTCTAATTTTTTTCATATGTAACATCATATTTTTGGGGTCCTAAACATTCCAAAAATTCAAACCTGAAGAAAATATCTTGAAAAATAATAGAGTTATGGCCTTTTTAAATTTACAAATCTAAAGGCCTTTTTTCTCTTTTTTTTAAATGTGGTGAGTGTGGGTTTTAGCGCTGGACGCCTCAAATAATAAATGTATTTTAGGGAAATATTAGTTCATTTCCACCCAAATTTAAATATAGTTATTTTGGTGGATGCAAGCACAGTGTAAGTGAGAGGAGATAGCTTCATCTACATACTTAAGAGATGCAAGCAAATTGTTCCTGTTGAAGAATAAAAGTCAAGGTACCAAGCCTCATAAGACAGAAGAAGACTCCTTCCCAAAGCATATATATATATATATATATATATATATATATATATATATATATATATATATATATATATATATATATATATATTGGCGATAGACAGTTTTGCACTCATTGTTTTGGCGATGAACTGTTTTGGCGCCAAGAAACAAACTTAAGACCATCCGCAAATTTGTGTCTCATTTAATGATCACCTCATT
>NC_061109.1:37347396-37367396 GCF_015104395.2 Macrobrachium nipponense
AACATATTTCTTAAAGTTTTAGTCCATTCTTTGTTTTAAATGTTCTCTAAGGTCCATTGTTTGTTCTAAATGTTCTCTAAGGACCGAGCAGACCCTGTATCTCTCAAAAACTTAACTTATTTATCATATTTTAGTCATTCCTGTGGATTATTATTTCCATCTCCGGGCATACTATCACCACCACTACCACTATTTATTATGGGTAATTTTACGTCAGGAGACGCACTTGGCATTAAAGACAAAGGATTATTTCTTTTGAAGATAATTTTCTCTGGCATGACACTGAGCCTGGAAATGTCCGGGTTTATTACACCAGAAACAAGTCTTCATATTATCATTTCCCGTCCCAGAACTACCTCCTTTGGAAAATACACGAGTACCAGGTTTACTCGTGAATTTTCCATTCTTACTACTAGGGAAACTATTCTGGGCCACTGAATTCTTAGACTTATTAATATCACTTCGTATTCCTTTATGGAAATTCGCTGACCTGACTACATTACTATTTATATCCTTGCTGGTGAAATTGCCTGAACCTCTTCCATGGGTCAAGACAAATTCATCAGCCACTTGAGCTGCCTTATCTAAATTAGTAACCTTTAATTCTTCCAGACAAATTTTCAGTTCTTTGGAGCAAGATTTCTTAAACTCTTCCAAAAGCATGAGTTCTCTCAAGGAAGAAAAAGTGACAGCTGGACGACTCTTCAACAAGTAGTCAAACTGTTCGTCCTTGAACCTAGCGAATTCTACATAAGATAATGATGGATGCTTATTAAAATTCCCAAACTTTAACCTGTATGCCTGAGGGACCAAATCATAGGCTTTTAAAATTAGTGCCTTTACCTTGCCCACCAATTTACACTGAATCAACACTGTTCACATCTCTGGTGGCCAAGACAACCGAGCAGATACCCTCTCAAATGCCTTGAAGAATTCAGGAACATTTCTTTCATCAAAAATGGGGACCAATTTTAATGCAGCCCTAATATTAAACCTATCAGGCTGACTACCTCGTGGGGTGCTAAATTGGTTAGGAGCCCCCTGTAACCTAGCCATTTCTAAATTAAGGTTGGCCATCTCTATCTCATGCCTCCTCACCCTCTCGTTCTCCGCATGCTCCAATTTCAACAACTCTATTTTTTTACAAATTAAATCATATCCTGCATAAAGGTTTCATGTACGTCTGATATCTTTCATTTCATCTTAATAATAAATGATTCTCACGTATTGAAAATATTTAATATTACTGATTAATTAACTCTTATAGCTCTCGATTTGCCAAAGGGAATTTGTTGGCTCAAATATTGAAGAGGAAAGGTTTGTGAACATCACTCAAGGAAATGATGAACTAATTTCATTCGAGAAAATTCTATAATCATATCTTTTATTTTAAGATACTTTTATTTTCTGAAATTATGTAATAATGAATAATATTTATGATTGTAATCATAATCTATTTATAGTTTTGAAAGATAATTTTTAAGATAAAAGCTGGGTCTCGTTCCCAAAATCATTTGCCCAGTCCTTTTAGACGAGGTCCACTCTGAAGTTTCCATACTACGAGAGCAATTTTTATTCATTTGGATGTCAGAGACCAAATGCATTTGTTGGTCCTTCTCTCTCTCTCTCTCTCTCTCTCTCTCTCTCTCTCTCTCTCTCTCTCTCTGTATGAGAGAATTTTGGTTTCACATTAACGTAAAGGTTTTTTTATAGTCACTCATAACTTACATCTTTACTTAATTCTTTGTGTTTATTTGTGGAATCTGAACAGACGTAGTAAAAGTGTGTGACAGGCGCCTTGTGTGTAAGTGTTTATTGGTGATTTCGGTAACAGGCCTTCTAAAATTGGTATACCAAGGTAAGAGTTTTAATAAGTTCAGTGCACTAAACTTAAACTTAAAAAGTACTTGAGATACTGAAAGTACTTAGGTTATTCCAGGAATTTCTAGCTATTTTTTCACATTTTGGTGTTGGTGATTTTTTGTACAGTTATCCATTTTTCTTATTTAAGTGTGTTTTTATAAGTTCTGTGTGACTAGTGGTTTCTTAGTGTTTTTGCAATTTTGGTATTTTCCACATTTTTCTGTGTTTACATTTACATTCACAATTTCCTTGATTAAATTAAGTGTATTCATTAATTAATCATCACCATTTTAATTGAGTTTAACAGATGTGAATTACTTTGCATTTACTTAGAATTCTTTTCAATAATTTTTGTTGTTGTGTAACACTTTTTAATTAATTTACATTTACTTAGAATCCTTTTCAAATTTTAATTATTACTCAACACTTTGAATTTTACTTGAATCATTTAATTCCTTAATTAATTAATTTTTGTGATAAATTAATTTTGATTTAATTTTACTTATATAATTAGTTCAAGAATTAATTAAATTTTGTATTGTTTTCAAATAATAGTAAATTTCCCTGAGATTGTGAATTTCACTTATGAATTTTGAGTTTAATAATAAATTTTTGTATTTAAAATTTGTATGGGTGTTTTCTTTTTTGTCACCAATATATTTAATTTTGTTTAGCTAGAAATATAGTGGTAATTGAGCTGTTTTCCATCAGCTTTGTTGAAGTGAGTTAGAACCAGGGAAATACTTAAACTTTTTAAGTTGTTGATGGAGTGATGCCCTTTAATTAATCTAATTTCATATAAGATTACCTCACTCCTTATGGCAAAAAAGATGGACTTAGTGGGCTGTATATGCTTAACCTTGTTACTTGGTCAAAAACCGCTAAAAGCCTCACGTAACAACTCCACAAAACTCCCTTTGTGGGTTCTAAATTACGGGGAGATATCTCTCAACCCAATTCATTTATAACGAGGATAACACACCAATATCGTTAATGAATAGTACCACAAATAATAACTTTCACTTACTGAGCAGTCCCTGTAGACATGAACTCAGATCATAAATCGCTATACGAGATACAACGAGAGGTACGTACGCACCTCTTTCTCTCTCTCTCTCTCTCTCAAAATGTTGTGAGTACTCACGGGTTGATTTTCAGACCTTAGAGGACCGCTGTGTTATCTCGTTTCTAAAAGTAATTTGCATAACCTTAAAGTTATATTCATCATCCACAAAACTGAAACATAGGAAAAATGAAATAAAATCGAAAGATATTGAAACGCATTTGATAAAGTTACAGTTAAAATTAATTTAATGACTAAAAGTTAAACATATCAAAGAGTAATAACATGTAAGTGACAAATAAAATTAATTACTCAATTGGAATTGTAAATCAATGGCACCCAAACAAATTACGACAAAATTCAAATAATCAGGGCAATCGCCCTTTCTAAATCCACACACACACCTCTATACAACACTACATGACAGGTCACCTCAAAAGTTGAGCCAAGAAGCTGTTCGTTCCGTCCTGCATTTGGGTTTTGTTGGGGAAAAGAGACAAGTTATACAATTACCACGAATGCAGAACTGACTTAGAAGGTTTTCATGAACATAAAAACTTTACAATAATTATCAAGTTCGTTGTCAAAAATAAATTCCAAATATAATAATGTGCAACTTCAACATATTTATTAAATGTGGTGAATTAATTGGTGTTGAGTATCAATACAATTTTGGGCGATATCACACCCATACAGTGTACTACGCACATACGCATACACTACCCTTCCTTTCCCCTCCCGATCTCTTGACCTCTCCTAATGGCTTCTATGGTGAGAGGCACAAGCAAGACCCAATAACACTTCAACTCTTACCATACGTGATATGCACAATACACTCACCAAGAGCAATTTCATATATATAAGGACAATTAAATTATCATAACTAAAACAGTAATTATACTTCGTTACTAAAACGTCTACTGACGTTTGTGTCAAAAGACTTCGTCTTTGTGTAAAAGCATTTTTTCGGTGCTAACCGCACCTCAGATACTACATACCTACATGCTAGAACATAGCAAAATCAGATAAAATAATGTTAAGAGTGTCATTCTCGAGTAGGTGTGGTTCTTTCATCCTCATTATGTCATGCAATATAGATGTACACAACTTTACAAAATACATGGGCATACGAATATATTTGATTTTCACATGAATACAAATACAGTGACATAGTTCCTGTCTGTCGATTACCTGACAGACGGCAATAAGCATTGAAAATCAATCAATAATTTCTTATGAGACAGACACTTATAACTATAATAAAAGACAAATAGCACGGAAACAAGTGAATACACAAAACATTAGAGAATAAAATCCTCGTGAGAGGAATTCCTCACACTGCTGTTTTAATGAACTTAATATGATTTCTTGCATGATTAACAAATTTCATAAGGGATCACTGTTGCCTTTAGAGTATTCAGTCGTATTTTATCTGTGATGAAGGTTCAGGTGTCTGGCTGTTGTGGGGTAACTAATATCTGATTGTTAAGTGTAGTAACCAGATACTTGGCACTTCGTCACAATATATATATATATATATATATATATATATATATATATATACACACATATATATATATATATATATATATATATATATATATATATATATATATATGTATATATATATATATATATATATATATATATATATATGTATGTATATATATATATAGTGTGTGTGCGTGTGCGTGTTTGTTTAAGATATGCATAAAATATCTTTGTGGATGAATGAGTGATGTGATATTAATTATGTGTTTTTCATATCAATTTCCTGATAATAATCTAATTATCAGTAATTCCTAATGAGAAGGATTCTGTCTTTTCTCAGAATTGCTGTGTAGTTTAATTCCATACTATTCAACATTGAACTATTGAAACATAAATCTACAGATCTTTCACATGGGCCGAAAGAGAATGTGAGTAATGTAACGAAACCAATGGAAAAGAATGGCAAACTTAGCCCATATAAATTCAATGAAACTAAGACAACCTCATTGTGAAACCTTGTTCTTCTGAGTATGATACGGACGTAGAAGGCACGCAAAGGCACTTTTCAAAAACCCGTGTTTGATCACGTTGACTGAGTCACTGATTACATCGTTCAGCAGCGTTGGTGCTAATTTATGAAAATTTGGCTATAGTATATCCACGCACTTGGGCACTTTCAGCCATTCAGCGCTAAAGCCAGTGAAAAGAGGGAACTGGAGTTAGTTGATGGACAACAAGGATGAAAGAAGAAAGCGGGAAGGGAAGTAAAGTAAAAGGTTAAATAATTTAGTGTAGGTAGGGGTGAAAGGGACCCTGAAACAACCTTTAGTAATTCCTATAGTGCACTGACAGCATTACCCCTCTACGGGGACAGCAGCATTGCGACAGGTAATTTGGTTACAGTAGAACGAAAAAATATAAATCTTGTTTGACATTTCCAATTATGACTCCTTGATTACAAAGTACAATAAACATTTGTATGTTGTAATCAACAGTTCAAATAGCTTACGTTTCTTTGTGTCCTACTGGAACTTCATCATTTATCCCAATACCATACTAAAATAAAATACAACTAGTGGATCATGTATATTGACGTCATACATCTTGTATTTCCTTTGAATGACAACTTTTTGCGATTTTTCACCGTGGTTGTCTGAAATTTTTTTTATGGTACTTCTCAAAAACAATAAAACTACCGGGTTAGAAACCAACGTCGGTATTTTCTTTGGCAAACTCGAGAGGGTCGTTATCAAGGTTGTTTGGTGATGCTACGTGTTTGCTCAACTTCATTTTCCCACAATACAGAATCCGAGCTTATTCATAGAGCAAGGCGCATCATTAAGGCAATTAGAGGGAATTGTATGTATGCAGTCTTCGACTGAATTACCGTTGTTTGGCTCGCCAGAGCACCAGAGGGGTCCAGGAACAGGGATAGTGGAGCCATCCTCAGACCTGTAGGTGCCCTCCACGGCAACGTCACTTGTCCCTGGAAATAAAATGAATCTAATATGTAAGCTATCGAAATAATGGATGCACAACTCAACCCAACTAGAACATTTTTAATGGGCAATAGCGGCGTCCCATATTTCAGAATCAGAAGAAACCTCATTTTCATTTCCCTAAGAAATTGCCTAATTTTGTAATTATATAAAGGAAAATCAAGAGTATTTTCCATATTTATAAAGGAAGTCTATTTAATGTTCATGTTTTTTTTACAGAAAACATATCAATTGTGCCTGTTTGTTAAAGAAAAACAACTTTGATTTGCCTCTTCCAGTAGGAAACGTTACTTAATTTTACGATTTCACGAAGAAAAGTTATACAATTTCCCTAATATCTAAATATAAACTAAACATGTCATTTTTAAAATAAACATCTTCATTCTTGTATTTCTGTAGGAAAACTCATATAATTCTACATATATTCATAAATATATACGTATCTTTACTTCAGACAAATATAAAAAAATGATAGGTAAATCTTGCAAATAATAGTATATGAAAAAAAGAAACTAATTTTTAAATATTACTTTAGAAAAGCGAACTTTACTTTTACAGATTTTTAAAAGACCGTAAAGATTATTTTTCATGCAACTTAAAGTCACAAAAACATTTTCTAATTCAAACAACGCAGAATCTGTCAGATGGCTTATGTGGACTATGTAAATATATAAAAAAATTCCATATAATTTGTACTTTTCCTGTGTATATAAGCCAAAGTCTTTTATGCGGAAAATATTATTTATTTGCAGCTGAACGATTGAATGAACATAATTACAAAGTTGGTAATATGATGGGCTAGTGAATTTGCGGGGTTCGCAGCAAATTGCACAGCATGTAAATTTCCACTTGATATTTTACATGAAGGATTAAGCTAGGTGGTAGAGGTGGGACATACATTTCAAGGATTTTGTTTTTCTGCCTAGGATAAATGCAAATTGCTTCTAAAAATTTGGCATTTGTTCCCATGGGAAAAAAGGAAGATAAGATGGAAACAGAATAGGATTACCCAAGATAAGAGGACAACAGCTCTTGCATGGTAATCTGAAACTGTCCCGTAGCACAGACACAAGACCACCCATACCCGTTTAGCCCCCAGTTGCTGTCACTTGGCCAAAGCACAAGAAGCCAACCCCTTCTTGTGACAGTGGAGAATGGGGATTGCCAATCCATTGAGAGTTGCCTATGGTCCTAATTTTCCCTCCTGTAAGAAGGAATAAAGCGGCTGGGAGGGACGAAATGGATGGGAAGCCTCATGCCCATCGTGCTTCTTAGAAGTAGAAGTCTATATTGATTGCCTAAAGAAGGAGGGTCTCAATGGAATTGATGACGTAGGACCCAGAGGTTTAAAAGACACTTCGCAATTTTGGAATGTTTTTCTTCTGACAATATGACTGCAGAGTCACTAAAGGATTTCATTGATCCTCTGCTGTATAAAGCTATTGGATGGTTTACAAACAAAGACTTATTCTCAAGAGCTGCAGATGTTGCACAGAATAACAATTTGAAGTATCTCAGCATTGTTTCTAATGTCATGACATTATCGAACAATATATATAAATCATAGCATTTGGGTCTAGCCATTTACCTACATCATGAATATTGTAGCAGAAAACTGGTTGAACGTTACATCGCTCGCGCATTGTGTTTTATATCCTGAGATTCGTTGTTTTTTAATAGCAGATGCAGTACAAGTGAGTAAAACTCAAACTACACAGCCAGGTATATATATATATAGTATATATATATATATATATATATATATATATATATATATATATATATATATATATATATATATATATATATGTATATATATATGTATATATACATATCTTTATTTATATATATATATACATATATATATATATATATATATATATATATATATATATATATATATATATGTATATGTATATGTATAGTATATGCATATGTATATGTGTATATATATATATATATATATATATATATATATATATATGTATGGATATATATGTATATATATATATATATATATATATATATATATATATATATATATATATATGTATATGTATATGTATATGCATATGTATATGTGTATATATATATATATATATATATATATATATATATATATATATATATATATGTATGGATATATATGTATATATATATATATATATATATATATATATATATATATATATATATATCTATGTATAAGTATATTTATATATATATATATATATATATATATGTGGTGTGTGTGTATATATATATATAGTATAGTAATATATATATATATATATATATATTATATATATATATATTATATATATTTACATATGTGTGTGTGTGTCTGTGTGTATATATGTGATATAATATATAGTATAGTGTATGATATATATATATATATGATATATATTATATATATATAAGATATTATATATATATATATATATATATATATATATATATATATGCTTAATAAATCACAGTAGATGCATGTGACTTCATGAAATAAGCGAATACCACAGGAAAATGATAGGCAAAAATCCAAGCGCTTTCGTCTTTCCTAAGACATTGTCAAGGAATGAATGAAATACATTTGGAAAGAAATTATCAGGTAAACAAAAAGATCAAGAATAACAGATGGTTAATTGTCAAATGGGTAAAAATCAGAGATAATCCAGGATTATCGGATATCACACGGTCACAAACTTAAATATAGATTTAACCCTAACACAAACTACAACGTATCAATATAGTCCAAAACCTGTAAAAGCTGAATATATTTATTTTGTTGCTTATATCTATATACAATTTTTTAATTATGAAGAGATCAAGTTTAAATAAACCAAGAATTAAATTTAGAAGATTTCCATTATTTGACTTAATGAAACAAGATTCAATGATATTCCTTTTAACTGTGTCATTACATGGGATTAAAGGCTCTTGCTTGACCCCAGTTAATAAATAGGATGATCTAATCTCTCATATTTACGAATAATGCATTCGATATTTGCCCAGTTCTCACAGAATATTGGTGCTGTTTGAGGCGTTGTGAAAGAGATTTAATGATTTGTCCATAATGACGTTATGACATTTTCTGCAAGGAATTTCATATATGCAGCCTGGAGGATCTTTAGGAGAATGTTTTATTACTAAACTCTTGACATTAATATAACTGTAAACAACATTTATGTTAAAAAGCTTTAAAATTCCAGGAATTTCTAAAAACCTTTCATTATAGGGTAACTTTAGAATGTTATGCTTACGAAATTCAAGTTTGTCATCAGTTAAATAAAATGTTTTTCTATCTCTTTTCCATGCCACATCTACAAAGGTCCATGGGTATTTAAGTTTTAAGGCAATATCATAAATAGTTTTAATCTCAGCGTCAATAAACTGCGTGCTACAGACACGTAAAGCCCTTAGGAACATCCCAGAAAAAAAACAGCGAAGTTAACATTTTGATGGTGATTGGAGTAGTAACGATCAAAAGAGGCAATGTTAGTTGATTTCCGAGACTGAAAAGATGAAATTTCTATCATTTCTGTGGACAGTTACACCAAGAAAATTCAAATTACAATTTCTTTCTTCCTCTACAGCAAATTTTATAGAAGGGACTACATTATTGAGATAATTAAGGAGTTCCTGGAGATTTCGTGAACTGGCCAAATGCAGAAAATATCATCCACATACCTAAACCATATAACTTTTTGGGGCAAAATTCTTGGTAAAAGTTTTGTTTAAAACAATTCCATGTAAATATTGTTGCTTAGGGCAGGAGATAAGGAATTAACCATAGCCATGCCAAACTTTTGTACAAAAAATTCCCCATTAAAACAAAATTTACTATCTTTGATACATAACCTTATGAGACTGATGAGGTTTGCTACAGTTTTAATTCAGCCTCCAAAAATTCAAGTAAATCATCTATAGGCACTTTTGTAAATAAAGAGACAACATCAAAACTAACCAAATGTGTAAGAATTTTTACAAGCCATTTAGATAAATTATACATAACTGAGCCCACTGACCTAATGATTGGTCTGATAGGGTTATTGATTTTGTGTGTCTTGACTAAACCATACATGTAAGGCAGGGAGGCGCATTGCGGTGTCAACTGTTTAATTAAATGGTCCAAGCCCTTTAGAATGGATTTAATTCATTTATTAAAATGGGAGTTCACTGTCTGTGTAGGATCAGACCTCAGTTTCGTGTAAGTATCAGTATCATTTAGCAATGCCATTATTTTACTTACATAGTCACTTTTATTCATTATTACCGCTACATTAGACTTATTTGCATTTGTTACTTGCACTGTTTCATCTTTTTTAATTTTCTTATAAGCATGGAGAAATCTTGCAGGTACATTAGGCTTGCTAATAGCACCATACACAATACCCTAACAAATATTGATATCCTCAGGGCATAGATTATGATTAAACTTTTCCAAATAACAAAATGATTTTTAAATGTCGACATAGTCCAGGTTAGCGTCAGACACACAAAAGCTTAATCCATATCCCAAAGCCGCTGTCGTAGCACTATCCACTGGTTTGTCTGACAAATTAATCATGAAGTCCATGTTGGCATGCCTTGTCCAGTCGCTTTCAGCAATAAGATTCTTCAGCTTGAACTGAAGCTTCCTTTCAAGACGGTTGCAGCTCTTCCTTAAATTGCCGTAGCAATAATCCAGCATCCGAGCCTTAATTCTATGTATAGACACAGTTAAAAGGAATATCATTGAATCTTGTTTCATCAAGTCAAATATGGAAATGTTCTAAATTTAAGTCTTGGTTTATTTAAACTCGATGCCTTCATAATAAAAAAGGTTGAAGATAAATATAAGCAAACAAATTAATATATTCAGTTTTTACATGTTTTGGACTATATGGATACGTTGTAGTTTCTGTTAGGGATAAATTCTATGTTTAAGTTTATGACTGTGTGATGTCCGATAATCCCGGATTATCTCTTTGATTTGTACCCTTTTGACAATTAACCATCTGGTATTCTTGATCTTTTTGCTTACCTGATAACTTTCTTTCCAACTGTAATTCATTCGTTCCTTGACAATGCCATAGTAAAAACGAAAGCGCTTGGATTTCTGCCTATCATTTTCCTGTGGTATTCGCTTATATAGAAATATATATATATATATATATATATATATATATATATATATATATATATATATATATATATATATATACATATATGCAGTGGAACTGCGATGCCAATCATATAAGTGCAGCAAGATGCAACAAAGAAAAAATACAATCTTACATTGACTTTTTTTTAAAAGTTCCATATACTGTTCAGCTGAATTCAAATATTTCTGGAAGAACAATGAAGTTATATACTGTATACAAATATTATACAATACATAATGATACCTTTGATTTAATTAAACTGAAAGAATATATTGCAATATGGAAGGAGAACAAAGTGATGTAGTTAAGTGTAATAAATGTAATATATAATTTTTTTTTTCCAGAATTTCAAGAGGGACAAGTGCACCTTCTTGCCCTTGTTTGTGGGCACCCATGATACCAATGAACGAACACCGTGCATTCCTCGAATTCAAGACAGGTCTCTGAATGTTGGGCAGATTCCAGGTAAGCACTATAAATTATCCCAGTTACTTCAGTGCACATGCGGAATATTAGATACATACATTGTAGTTTTCTTCATGTTTTCTTTGTAATCACATTACTTACACATATGGAGTTATACTGCTCACAACAGTAGCCTATAGATTGTTGGAAAAGTATTTTTTTTTTTGCAAACAATATCGATTTTGATGATCCCTTTTAATTAATCTAATCATTGCAGGCCTCTATTTTACAGGTGGAAATCTTGCAAAAGTTGCACCATACAGGAAGCCATCAAAGAGACCAGAGCCCATTCCAGAACCTCCTCTTATAAATGCCAATCTCCAAATAGATGGAGAAGACGACTATGTGAAGGCATGTTACCACTGAGATCCTTTATAACATATTGCGTTATGGCAAACTACAAGGTGTGGGACACAAAGACGTTCTACCATAGGCACTATCCCACGTAAAAATGGAAGATGATGTATATGTCCAGCCTGTCTCTAATGTTATCTTCAATCCTATCCTAATGGCCCCACCAACTGACCTCGCCACAGTTTATACACTACACTGCAAAGATTCAATGAAGCCTGTATTGCCATGGAAAATTCATTCATCCGTACATGTTTTGATATGGGTATTCTAACAAAGGCGCTAGATATGATTTGGTCATATCCAAATGAACTATCAGAAATCATTCCTGGTATATATATATATATATATAATATATATATATATATATATATATATATATATATATATTATATATCATACATATATGTGTGTGTGTGTGTGTGTGTATAAATTTCTGATTCAACGGATCATGATGTCAGACATTTGTGTTTTTATGTGCACATGCTTGTTTGTCCTCTTAAAGTTAATGATATGAAAGTAAGAGAAGCAATCTGAATGATTGCTTTTAATCCTAGAAAAACGTGTAAATGATTTCCTCATGAATGAACTATTAAATAGATCAGCTTTGAATTAATATTTTTCACCCTTTGCTTACTTAAAGTTTTCTTATTCACTTTTATATTAATTATGTAGCTTCAATATATCTAGTTTTTATACCCATTGTAAACAGTGAAGGGTTCACCAATCAGTATAAAAGTAAGGGGGGTAGCAGGCTAGGGTGTAGGTGGGCGGCGAACGAACGTTACACCCATGAAAAGTGTTGTGTTGAGCATATAACTAACCTAAACGAAAAACCAACAAAAGGACAGCTTCATCTGTTACAATGCTTACCTATCCAGTAAGAATTGTATGTACTGGCCAGTCCCTGTATTTCTGAAGTGGACGCTGGGCTGTATAACCCGAGCCCCATATTTCTGCAGGTGTCTCTTGTTGTCGACCAATAAGCAGAATTTGTGAGCTTTATGAGCAGTGCATATGGCTTCTGGACAAAGATCAGGGTAGAGTTGGTTGGGACATATATTGTCAGAAAGCTGGATACAACCTGCAAAGGAACATAAATGCTCGTGGGAACAGCCGCTCCGCTTAGAATGCGGCAGTGCTGGGTGCCATCATTCAGAACTCCATAGCCCACTATCAAGCAGTTCATTTCTGTGCACATAGCAAAACACCTGTTGAATAGATAGAATGTAATTAGAGAACAGTTTATAGATATTTTTCAGTACAAATATTTTCATTCAAGAAGATGGATTTCACTATAATTCAATATGAATCACCGTGTTATTTTGTAGTGAATGAAAAGGATGAACTTCATGACTAAGCACCTGTTAAGTAAACAGAAAGTGCTTAGAAGACTAGAATCAGAGGCACTGTGTTTTCCTAGAGAATGGTCAGAGCCCAAATTGCGCTTAAATATCTTCAAGGCTAAAACTCACCTCACTTTAGAAACTCCATCACGAGCAGCAAAAGTGCTTGAGATGCTTGAGCTGATAGTTCCAATTGAATGGTAGTACACAGCCTTGGGTGTAACTGCAAGAGCCACGTAAGTATTTGTTCCGACTACTAGCAGAGAAATTGCTAATGTGATTGTTGCCAACATTATCCTGTAATAGAGAATAGTCTTATAAGCACCAGTATGCAAGAAAACAAATTTATGCAAGTAAATGAGCCCTGCCCCATGTGCATTTGGTATCTAACTCCGTAAGTTACGATGCTCCCGATTGGCTAGTGATGAGCCAGTCACAGGGCTGGGTACTGACCCGTTAAGTTGACCAGTATCTTCCTATCAATCATTGAGTATACATCTCAGCTCCGACCTCTCCTAATTAACATGTCTTTCAAAAGTTATAACTTTCATTATATCTCACTTTTACCTCAAGAAAAGCAGTGTCTCCTAATTTCATCACTAAACATCGTCAAGCCAATGATTTAAGGATTATAATGATATATGAATTATGTACATCAGCAAACTTAATACTAAAATATGTATAGTAAAATAAACATGGCATTTTTAATATAAGATATATTCTTTCCTTCGTTACATGACATAGCAGTGCATTCATCATTTATCGTCTAGTGTTTCATAGACTATTGAATCTTAAATGTCATGGACGACAATATTAACAAAATATTACAGGCAGGGCTATCAATATTAAAATAATAAGCAAAAGATTGAATATTAAAATGAGCGCGATTCACACAGACAATAGCCTGCTTGGTAACCACCCAGCTCAACTTTACACATTCCTTATTTCTTGAGGAATCTCTGGCTTTCGCTTGTTGTTGTTGTCGGCAATGTTTAGTCACCGATTGATTCTGTTTAACACTTCAGAATGGAGAGGAAATATTGCTTGAATGACTGCACGTTGACACTTGTTAAAGTGTATATATATATATATATATATATATATATATATATATATATATATATATATATATATATATATATATATATATATATTTATATATATATATATATATATATATATAGTATACATATGTATATAGTATATATATATATATATATATATATATATATATATATAATTTATATGTGTGTGTGTGTGTTTTATGTGTGTGTATTAAGGTGAATATGTTAAAATGGTAATCATGGAAAATCGCTAGTAATTAATCCTAGTGTTGTCGTTTGACTTGTAATAATAACAATAATCAATAATAATAGCCTAAGAAACGTATGAAATATGGAGAGGATTACAGAACAGGGAAGATAATCCTGCTATAAATAGGACAGGAGCTATGTTAGGGGAAAATGTAAAATCTAGTTTTGTAAGACAAGGTTCTCTTATAAAAAATCATCTTACATATATTTCCTCTATTCAGCACTACAACCACGCTCGTTCAAAACCTCATAATTACTATTTCATTCATTCCCCAACTTCATTGTAATATCTGCCTAGGGTATGGGACTGCAAACCCTGCGCTCCTGGCCACTTGGTGTCTTTCACGCCACACAGAGTGGCAAGGATACTATTTTCATTTTTATTTTTTTTGTATTCCACAAAAGAGAAAGTAAGATTGCCATTATGTGCAGCAGAAAAAGGGGTATTTTCTCGCACCAACGAGCCCTCATCCATCATTATCGACTCCTGTTGTAAAGCACAGAAGTTTGAAACCTGCCATTACGGTAGTAGTCCTCAGTTCTGATACATGTGTTTACCATTAACTTCAAGAAAGTCTCATCTATCCTTTAGGTGCGCATTTCCTACTTAGATGGGTTCATAAACCTCCTTTAAGCACTTTTTCTGTCTTTTCTTTTTTTTTGTGAATGGTACATTAGTACTACAGACCATCGGCATCTCCTAGGGCAACATGGAAAAGATCTAGGTGCAGAAAAATTACACATTATGACCCGTTCCATACACCTACACTACGCATTCAAACCTCCACACACCCAGACCAACTAATACACCTCAGTTTTGTAAATAATGTCATGTACTCAATAAGGGCTTTCTAGGTTTTCCACACATCTCAATCATATCCCACAAAAACAATTTATAGCTCATCTTTATAAAGAAGATTTTATTTATAAAACATCTTGCCTAAATGCAACTGTTCTTCCCCTTTCAGTCCTTCTATTATCTCTTATATTTCCTCAGGCAGCAGAGCGCCATTCTCGATGTCGCAAGTATTCTTTTGCTAACATAGTTTCTAATGTTATTTGTATTGTTTCTACATTTATGCAAAAGAGCACCCTTTCGTTTCACCCATTAACTATGAAACATTCTTTCATATTTTATATATATATATATATATATATATATATATATATATATATATATATATATATATATATAAAGGTATAAGCCACGAGGGAAAATAAACAATGGAGTATCCGCAAGATTCTTTCAACGTTCAAAACGTGGGCTAACTAAAGGACGTTTGAAAGTTGAAAGATCTTGCGGAAACTCCGTTGTTTATTTTCCCTCGTGGCTTATACTTTTATTTATGGATTTATCACGTTCCAAACTTTCGTGATTCAGTTATTCATACATACATATATATATATATATATATATATATATATATATATATATATATATATATATATATATATATACTATATATATATAAATACTATATATATACATATATATATATATATGTATGTATGTAGTGTATGTATATGTATTATATATATATATATATATATATATATATATATATATATATATATATATATATACCAGTGTTAACCAATTGGTCTCCTTGTCAACTCTATACTAGAGAATCTCACTTGTAGTCCAGCAGCTTTTATCATAAAGTTTTGCTGCCATGCACACTCAGTTTCTCTTCTGTTTGCCGTCCTTGACTTATTCTATGATTTTATCACTCCCCTCAACTTACACATTTTCGACTAAATATTAATTTGAATCAACAAGTATAATTCTTCCGCCATCAATTCTAACAGTCGAAGCGCCATCTTCCATTCATATACATAAAGAAAGAGGACCGCCGACGTATTTTGCACTTCAAACTATTTCTTTTACTAGCATTTTGCAATATTTTAACCAGTAATGCTTTTTCAGGATGTTCTTTGACATTCTTGAAAGTCGCTGTACACTAACAACCTTCCCTCTCAATTTCGGCCATTGCATTACATTGTTATGAACTTCTGATGAACGTCTACACTTCTGTTGTCAATCATTCCATTTTGGTTATTCATTTATTATATAAAAAAAAATTACTGGAAACCAATAACGTTTATATCATATTTTTTTTGTGTCTACAGTGTCTGTCGCTGACATTCTTTCTCACTGATTTTTTTTTTCGGTACAAATTTTCTATTAACCACTACAAGGAATATTTATCTGAAAAAAAAATAAGTTCATAACGATCGTCACGAACTTATTTTCTTTCAGACGACCGATTTTTTTATGGTAAAATGTCTCAAGAATGGGAGATTACATGAGGGCTTTCAGTGTCCACATGAAAGTGACCATGTAAACTCGATATTGATTTGGGAATCCAGGGAATTTTTCTTAAGTTTGTCCAGGAAATATATTAGACAAGTTTGGCAGGTCCATTGAACAAACCGGTCCACCACATTCAGCTTCGTAGCATTTCTTTGTTACAATCAGACATTATCAACTTGAAATAAGAGATAGAGACTAAAGAACAGGAAAAGATCACATATACATATTTCCAGTTAGGTACTGAATGGCAATTACAAACAAGAAAACTGCCAATTAATCAGTCAATCTAGTTAGGTAGTTAGGTATTAGGTATTCAGAAGAAATAATCAACACATATAAGGAACACAAGAGGCAGAGGAGAAATTCACTGGTCAATAGATATAGTTCCAGTCACGAGTCTTCGATACTCGAAAGTTTAAGCCCAAATTCTTGCTAAATCCGAAAGTTATAAAGTATAAATTTCAAACCCAAATACTTGTCAAATCCGGAAACTGTGGGAGATAAATTTCAAGCCAAAATTCTTGTCAAATCCGAAAGCTGTAGAGGATAAATTTCAAGCCAAATTCTTGTCAAATCCATAAGTTGTAGAGGATAAATTTCAAACTCAAATTCTTGCAATTCGAAAGTTATAGTGGATAAAATCTATACACAATCAGTAGAAACCTAAGTAATTTATCATACAAAAGTGAAAAAGGGAAATTCAGGGTAATTAATCCTTAATAAATTCTCAAGGGAAGACCAGCGTTTCAGTATTAGGACAAACAACGTCATTCTTCATATCAGCAACGTTATTGCCATACCTAAATATCTTTATGCAAGTTATTGGTGAAAAATAAATTTAAAATACAAGAAATAAAGTTGCAACTAATGAACTTTCAAAACTTTACCTTGATACCAATTGTCTTTCTGCTGCAGCTTGTTTCACAATTTCACCACACAATTCACCATATTTCAAAAAAGATAAGGTGCCGTTACACACTTGTACAATATTTGTTTAGGTTCCACAAAAATCACTAAATAATACTAAATAACTCTAAGAAATCTGAAATCTAAAAGTTACGAGTGACCAATGTCTAAGTATAAATCTTCATGTTACGTTAATATCAATTATGGCGTAAGAGAGAGAGAGAGGGGAGATCTAAACTCCAGGAATTCAAAGTCTGTAATGAATGCTATCATTTCGCATGGAAGCTGAAAACCGTGGATTTTGCACAAAACATTTTGGGCATGCAAAAGATGGTGCAATCTTTCTAGAAGCTTCTAATATGACGTAACTTTTCAGAAAAATTGCGAAATCTTCACGTGGTTATCGACAAAGAAGTACGCGTCGGAAACCAGTCATGTACGTAGTATGCTCAACAAAGACACGTACTCTTCAAAACAGGAGTCCCTTATCAGATGTGATGACAGATTTCCAAAACGACACTGAGATCTCGAGTTCCTCTAATCTGAGGTGTTGACATATTACGGAAACAATTCTGTCTTGGAACGGACAGAGTTAATCTCTCTCTTTTTTCACATTCTATCACATCTACGTTATATTAAATTTTTATTTATTTTATGCAAAATCTGAACATACATTTTAAGACATCCTATAACTCTAAGCTAAATAAGGAATCTGAAAATGTTGCAGAACTCTTACATATAACATTTCATATAGTCAAGAATTTTGGTCTTTCGACACAGGGGGTAAAAGGGCTGTAATCCTATCTAAGCCGACTTAGCGGTGGTGAGTTCTTTTTCTGTTTTTCTTTTTCAGCTCTAGCGCAAATGAAAAACGATAAGTACGTAATTGTAGTTTATTGACATTATTCTCACTGGAATATCAAAAAATGTACTGGAACGTTACAGAACAAGAGGTTAAATATAGAACGCACAAACTTTCATTTATGAAACAATGCACAAGTACCATTTTCTAAATGAAAGTTATGTACAAAATCCTTACACAACAGACATTGCTGAAAATTCATCCGACAGTGGGAATGACGAAAACGAAAACAGGGCTAACAAGGTGAAGACAATAAAGTAAGATATATGTGTAATGATTCTGAATGGGTTGCCAGTAATTTCCGGTCCTAAGATTTCGTATTTGACAACCGTGGCAGTTACATTACATCGATAAAGGAAAATCTATAAAGACAGATGATGAAATTTATCGGTATCATCATTTTCTTAATCAAATTATCCATTTTAGTAAACCGTGTAAAGAGAGAGAGAGAGAGAGAGAGAGAGAGAGAGAGAGAGAGAGAGAGCTGTTTTCTTTGTATCGTACTTTACCCTTAATTGAACACTGATGCCATATATAGAAATTCGAACCTAACAAGTTTGTCATTGATAAAATATAGCGTTAGAGAATTCTAACAACACTACAAGAAGAACAATATATATATATATATAAGATGATATATATATATATATATATATATATATATATATATATATAGATATATGTGGATGAGTGTGTTATGTATATAATTAGATTTATAGTGAACCCAGAAGCACTGTACACAATATGGAAGTCATTAGCTACATTTCCAAACTTCTTCCTGACTTATAATCTGACTACAGATCATTGCATTCCACAGTTCGGGGTTCTTTAGTCCGGTCATAAAATCCTAATTATCCTTCCCTCTGGGCTGTCCAGAAGAAAGAGGCCGTACGGAACAAGGCCAAGTTAATCTGCCAACACTTGAGGAGCCCATGACAGTATGTTTTTTTTTTTTTTTTTCGCATTGTATCATTTATTTTCATCGGTGAGTCCGGGCTAGATTTGGGCGTTAGTATGATTTATTTAGGTGATCAGAAACTAGATTATCTTCACCCTTCCTTTTCATCAAAGCAATTTACTTAATGATTTTCAGTCTTCATATTTCAGTTCATTTTACGTCTTCACGGTTAGATGAGCAGAACAAGTGTCAAGCTGTTTTCATTTTCAGACCTAGCATGGGAAGGTGTGGCGACATGGTGCCACATCTACACGACACCCAAACTTAGGTCTTGTTTTATGTATCAAATTTGGGAAACGTGGCACCGTCTAAAACGCACTACATGCCATGGTCATTTTGGTTTGACTATGATACTGATAAGCGGCGCATACAGAAAATTATAGATAGCAAGGTAGTTGATATTGAATGAAATGATTTGATGC
>NC_061109.1:37379896-37389896 GCF_015104395.2 Macrobrachium nipponense
AGCATGCAATCTTACGCCACGATGAGAATCGATACGCACCTAGGAGTTTGCTAGTGCATCCCACATAGGTTCCTGTTTGACATTCAGGGCAATTATATTTATAAATAGCACCAGAGGACATATAAGGTGATAATCGCCCCTTCGAGGTAAAGAGTATACCGATGGTGAAAGGGTTCTTAGGCATTAATTTAACGTCTATGGCATGAAAATGTCCTGAATTATTTCTGTGAACTTTTTGTGAAATTTGAGGTCATGGATAAATGGAAAGCATGCCTAAAACTTCAATTTTTGGGACAGTTAGAAATTCTGGTTTAGTAATGAAATGTTTGTTCAGTAATTGATAAATTTCCTATACACCAGCTTAGGAGAAAAACGGTTGTTATTAAAAAAGTCAATTAAAAATGTTATTCCATTATGGATAAGGGCGCAGTTCGACGTAAGGACGAGTGTTCGGTGGAGAAGGGTAGAAACGGAGTTGGATTTAGAATTGATAAAACATGAGCTATAAAAGTTGGTATCAAGTCCAGGAATGGTAGACGGTCGTTCGTAGAATCCTAATGGGCAATTATCGAGTATTTGCTGCTCCAGGGAGCACATGAAGATATTTGCAAATGTAGGGCCAAGTGGAGAACCCATGGCCATGCCCTCTACTTGTTTAAATAATTTCTTGTACCCATGCTGGAGCATCTAAGCATAAGTATACACTAAATAACTCCTTGCAATTTAAAGAAACCATTCTTCGACAAGATTCTGATTTATTCATGGCCAGTCTCGACGTAGAGTTATTATTTACTAATACCCCTGTTGGAGAAACTGTTGAATTGATCCTTAAAAAGTTGTTTCCTGTCCTGGTTCTACTTCTAATCATTTTAATCACACGCACTTTAAAACATTACTTGAACTCGCAGTGCAGGACATTGCTTTCATTTTTAATGGTAAATTATTTAAACAAGTAGAGGTCATGGCTATGGGTTCCCCTCTTGGCCCTACATTTGCTAATATCTTCATGTGTTCGCTGAAGGAGCAAATGCTCGATAATTGCCCATTAAGATTCTACTCCCTTTTCTTTCCATGTTTGTCGACAATATGTTCGGTCTCTTTAAAAGTGATTATGAAGCTAACTTTTTCGTAAAATATGCCAATACAATACATCCAAGCATAAAGTTTACTATCGAGAAAGAGGCGAACGACCGTCTACCATTCCTGGACGTTTTAGTTTTCAGACAAAACGACTGTTTTAATACCACGATTTTTAGGAAGAAAACTTTTACTGGACTTGGTACCAACTTTTATAGCTCATGTTTTATCAATTCTTAATCCAACTCCGTTTCTACCCTTCTCCACCGAACACTCGTCCTTACGTAGAACTGCGTCCTTTTACATAATGAAATAACATTTTTAATTGACTTTTTTAATAATAACTGTTTTCCTGTTAAGCTGGTGTATAGTACATTATATCAGCTACTGAACAAACATTTCATTACTAAACCAACAGTTTTAAGTGTCCCAAAAATGAAGTTTTGTACATGCTCTCCATTTACCCATGACCTCAAAGTTCACAAAAAGTTCACCGAACAAATTCAGGAATATTTTCGTATCATAGACGTTAAATTAATTCCTAAAAACCCTTTAACCATCGGTTTACTATTTACTTCGAAGGAGTGATTATCACTTTATATGTCCTCTGGTGCTTATTTATATATAGACTTGCACTGAATGTCAAACAGGGACCTATGTGGGATCCACCTCCAGACTCCTTAGGTGCGTATCGATTCTCATCGTGACGTAAGCTTCCATACTTGTAGCAGAATTTAAACCCAGGACACTCCAATATTAGAAACCACTCCAAAATCTGTAAAACACATATTGATAATAAAGACTTCTGCATTTTAGGCCATACCACCAACTCTCAAGATCTTGTTATTATAGAATCACTTTATATTAAAGAACTCACAAATCCTCCTCCCCTCTGTATTTGTCTTGACTTGTGCTGTTTGTTTATGTTTTTATGTTTATGTCTAGTTTAACGCTGTCACTCCTCCAGGTCGGTCCTTAACCTCTTGTTCTGTAACTGTTCAGTGCTGCTTTTAATTTTTGTTTACTTTATGTTCAGTTATATTTTATTTTAATGTATGCACTTTTTTAAAATTTAATTGCTTTAATTTTAATGTGTACATATCATACTCTTTTATAAGAATAATTTTTAGCTTTTACATTTCATAATTTTCAGTTTTGTTTTTACAATTTTACTAGAACTTTTATTTTTCATTTTAACAGCCTTGATGATATATATATATATATATATATATATATATATATATATATATATATATATATGTGTGTGTGTGTGTGTGTGTGTGTGTGTGTGTGTGTGTGTGTGTGCGTCTGTGTGTGTCTGTGTAATCACCAATTAATTTTTTATTGATGCTTGTTAGGGGTTAAAGTTGCACGTTTTTTACTTTTTAGTTTTATTCAGGAAACCATAATCAATTATATAGCACAGTCTTATTTTGCCTTCTTTTATCCTAACTTTTTATTTCAAAGGTCATTTACCAGATTATACTTCAACCTAGTATACGCAGTATGCCTTTTTTTTTTTTTTTGGTGTAAGTGAAAATCACTTCATTTATTGCATGTCAAGGTGTGTGTGTATGTGTGTGGGTGTGTGTGTGTGTGTGTGGAGGAGAGAGAGAGAGAGAGAGAGAGAGAGAGAGAGAGAGAGAGAGAGAGAGAAAGAAATGTACCAAGGGCTATTGTTTCTAGGACAGAACCCCTTTAGGAGATCAGAAAGCAGAACCTCAGAAGCCTACGATCTTTTGGATTCATAGTGTCATCATGACTGCCGAAAGAAATGACAGTGCTGTAAAAAAGGATGATCTTGGCATAACTTCTGCATTCACGAAACAGGATGAGGACGTCTTTTAAATATATGTGCAGCTTTGTAAATATAACTTACTGTATATGAGTAGAGCAGCATTTATCATACAATCAGACAGGTCCTGGGTATAAGCTTAAGCTAGGAAAATGGGGAAGGAGAAAAATTTGGGATAGGGGCCCCAGTCTAGGCTACTGGTTTTTAAGGATTTAGTCTTAGTCATGTAACCCTAGGCTATGCAAACGTGTGCTTCCAAAATACAAGTCATCCCAAACAAACAAGAAAATTAGCTTTTCTGGGCCAATTAATTTTTGCTGAATTTCATCATTATATTCATAATTGGGAAGGCACTCCATTGCACTCATCACAGTTATACCCAAGATGCTTAGGATTGAGGCTTTAGATATTATAGTCTTGATTATTGTAGGTTAGAGAAGGAAGGATACATCTGTATCCATTTATTCACAAATATCGCGAAATAAAATAATTTCACTAGTTTTTATTACTAATTACAGTACTTTCTTTTATGTGGCATAAACAATATAGAACCAATTTTACAGGCTGCTCTGGGAATGGCTCAAAATATAAAGTAAATATTGTGAAAGAAAAAAACTAAATTTTGCTATTACAACCATCTTGTTAAAACTGATGCTTTTAAGGGTATGATTAAAGACTAAGATTTTGTGCTCACCTAAAACTAATAGTACTACAAATATTTTGGTGGACACAAAATAATCTGAGAATAATGTGAGTCCTAAGTTGTGCCAACTTGTAAAAATGTGGTTTTATATTATTTATGGAAGTGAAATGTAATAAAAGAACTGTTTTAAGCTATAAAACTCATCAAAATATCGTATTTAAGAATATAATTGAATAATATTGTACTCTTGTATAAATAATAGGCTGTTCATCAACTAGTCAACTTGTAGTTTCAAGGATGTTGGGATATATAAATATACAAGAAGTACTGTTTCTAGTAATATCTGCGAAAATATCTAAATATAATTTGGTGAACACGTGGGCCACCTCATGTGATGAATGTTATTTAGCAGTGTTGCCAACTTCGCAGAAAAGCCCCCAACACACGCGGATTCGAAAACATTGATGGCAAATTTCAAGCCCCGTTGCGGAAATTCTGGAGAGTTTTGCATGATTTTTCCCCATATTAGTGGATTTAGTCTGAAGGTCTAAATAGTTTGTAACGTTTTTTCTAATCCCTTGCTAAATCACAAATTAAAACGTAAGTTACTGTAAACGTTTATCTTTAAAAAATATGATCATTGAGATGGAAAGTGCTCAGGTACGTTCGGCAATAAATCTTTTTAAGCTCTGCATGACCATGTGTGCCATTTTTATTATTATGCCCTCATTACTTTATTCAAATTCCTAAGTGAAGAGACGGTTTAGTTAACTGAATACGGTGAAAAGTAGATTAAGAAACGGACCCAACACTGTTCTCACTATTGAAGGAAAACTAAAAGGAATGAAGAATGCCACTAGTGATAACGGTGTTCCTAGAAGAATATCGTGATAGAGAAAATAAGAGCAACGAGAAGGAAAGCACATTAGTATAGCTTTTATTCACAGCTGATTAGGAAATATGAAATTATAAATATAATTCATTTCTTTATACTGAATGAGTGATTTGGCAACGTTTTTTACTCACACAGAAAATAAGTAAAAATGATGAGTGAAGCATAGTCTACATATATCTGAAGATCATTTTATGTCAATTTATCATCAAGAAAAAATATAGCTTATTTTGGGTCAAATTAGCTGATTCTTCGTGCTGATTTGGCGAATTCATTGACTTACACTTGTTAATAAAGATTTAAAGCCGTGTATCCATAGGTAAAAGATCAAGATCAATAAACCAGACTACGCTCGGGAAAGCTGCTTTGGCATTTTTAGTTTTTTAAAAGAAAACTATTGAGATGACTATTTGTCTGTCCATCTGCACTTTTCTGTCCGTCCCCAAATCTTAAAAACTACTGGGGCTAGAGGGCTGCAGATTGCTATGTTGACCATCCACCCTCCAATCATCAGACTTACCATATTGCAATCCTCTATGCCAGTGGTTCCCAAACTGGGGGCCATGGCACCCTTGGTTGCTGTATAGTAGAATGCAGGGGCCATGATCTGAGGATATGTATGAATAAAACCATGGGTTGTATACATACATGGGCTATGCTTGGCGGTGGGCCATAGACAAGTATCCTGTATGGAAAGTGGGTAACGACCAGAAAAAGTTTTGGAACCACTGCTCTAGCCTCAGTAGTTTTTTGTGTTTAATTTGAAGTTAAAGTTAGCTATAATCGTGGCTGAACGTCTCATGGTCCGTGACTCATACAGCATTATATGTTGTTTCTTTATTTTGGTATCCTTGACTACAGTTTGCCTCGACTAAGACTCTTTGCTCTCCTGTTTTTTCTTCCTTTCCCCTCCACTTGCATTCTGGTCCACCCCTCTGCCTTAGCCCAGCCCTATTTGGAAATATAATCGTTGTCTAAGGAAAACTACTCATCGTCCGACATTTGTATTTAATTATAAATTTAAAATGCAGCCTTGTCTTTCATTGTCTGTGTGCATTTCGTGGAAAGCTACTGACGATTTCAGGGACCACGAGTCGTCGTTTTTTCTCAAATATCTTACAAACTAATCATTTGTTCGGAATGGTCCTTTGACACGTTTACAAGACACCTCCCGGTATTTTTTGATAATATAGTGATTCTCAAATGGCGTTAGTTAAAGCGTTTACTCTTGGCTTTTAAAGGTAAAGTCTCAGGAGTCAGCAGGACTCAAATACGCAATCGAACAACCACTATCCCCCATCCCTTCCCTTCCTCCCCCCCTCCCTCTCATTTTTTCCTGATAGTTGTTTTTCCTCCTCTTCCCAACCCCCAACCCCCAAGCCCCACCGCCACCACATCCCTGTAATTTACAATATGAAATAAAAGACCGTTTTCCATGATACTTATCAATACCAGCAGATAATTGGAGGGTTCATAATAAAAAATGATAGCGAGGTTTGATGCGATGACTATAATAATCGTTCGTTTTTTCCAACGTTTTCTGTTATTAGGAACCACGTTCACCTGATTGCCACGGGGTAATAATAAAGTAAAAATCTCCGTTTTCATTAAGTTCCAACTGTCAACTAAGTTAGACTTGAGAATTCCTCAATAATTGTTGAGTAATAGATATGGCATTGCATAATGCCTTATGTGTTGAGTTGATGGCTGCAAATAGTATAGGTATCATGAAATGCAGAAAGAAAAAGGCGTCATTTTCCTTGTTTTTTCCAAAAAACCAAAAACTACAAAATGAGCGGCCAAGGTAAACAATCAAAAGGTGTGGCATGTACATCTATGGTTTGTAGCACACATAAAAAACTGTCCCAATTCTATGAAATACAAGTAAAATTCTTTTTGGAACCTACCTCAAAATTAGGTATGTCTATGAAAATATTTGAGAAAGTGGATAGTAGGCTTTTAAAGGATTGTCCTTTGTTGAGCGTTTGTATACACTCAAGACCGCTAAAGACAAGTGTTGATTTTTTTTTCATGGCGTCGACATCTGTGGTAATGTACTGAGCTGATATAAACAAGGGACACTACTGATTAGCTCTCTATTGATTGCGGGCTTCACTAAAAGACCAAATGTTCATGAGAATTTCGCCAATGCTGTGATCAACCTTTATCATTATAGCTTTCCTGCGGGTTTCTTCATTTTTCATGATCCACCATTTAATATATAAGCATGAGCCAGTACCCAAAACTAATATTACTTCATGCCATACTTACATCACTGGCAAGTGTTGCCATGAAGAAATGATAAGATCAAGTATTCGAAAACGTCATTTGTCTTAATATTTGATGTTCTCGTTCCGGGAACATTGAGGTTTCACATCTACTGAACAAGCTATGGTGTATTCTCGAATAATCCATGGTGATGCTTAATTATAAAGAATCTTTAAATTTACCTACTATGCATTTCAACTGCAGTGCCCAACGAATTTTCGCCAATAAAATATTACAAAAGTGTAGGACAAGGTTGGAATTTTTGGCAGAAGACGTTTGAAACCCCGACCTAACTGGCAAAAATTTGCACTGCAACCCAGTGTGAGTAATTAAGGTCATTGTAAGAGTTATTAAAAGAAAGACTTGCCTAAATTTCACAGGGACACCGACGGATGAGGTGTAAACAGCGTTTGACGGGAGAAAGGCTGTGCGTGGCCACTGTTTCAGCGTGGCTATTTAGCTGAACGTCCTCGAGGATGCGAGACTACTTTTGTGCCGAGGCTTTTTGTAGTATGCACCAGGCAGAGATACGGAATATGATAAATATAATAGGTGAGTTGTTAACAAGCTTAATTAAGTATAATTGCATATGTTTACAGTATACATATTGATATTGTTGAATATCAATAACATTCATGAAAATAATGATAATGAAAATTAAATTAATGAGTATTATTATTATTATTATCATTATTATTGTTGTTGTTGTTGTAAATAATGTATGATGTATTATACAATGCATTTGCATTCCCATCCAGCAAATAATAAATATTGTCCTTTTTCCATACAGGCCCTATGAGTGTGTGGCCCATGTCATGGGTATGACATTGCCGGCAGAAGGAAGATTGTGCAACTCGACACCACGCCACAAACTGTGGTAGTAGCATCACCAACAATGGCACAAGTTTTCGATCATTTTACTGTTGGAACCATTCACCGCTTTGCTCACGGCAAGTTTGCTTCAAAGCAAGTTTCCACGGCTGATGCCCTGATGAACGACTTGAAGATGGCTGGCATTACCCCAGAGATATCATCTGATACATCGGTGTGGCGGCTTATGCAGGGCGTGGGATTCAGCCGCAAAAACATCTGTGCACCTCGGTCACCGAGAAGAAAGTAGGAAGTTAGTTTACACAGACGAGACTTTGTTCACCATTAGGATGAACCACATTATGTGTTCTTTTGTTTTAATCATTTCTAGCCTTATGATGTTACAAACATTAGATTATTTTTTCTATTTTGCCTTCATATTTCCTTCAATTTCATGAAAGAGGAGTGAGGGTTTCAAGTATATATAATTAGTGCTAAAATGTTTGGAGGGGAAAACAAATGGGATACAGAGGCCAACAAATAAAGTAATAGAGGGGGGGTAGGGGAATAAACAAAGATGACTATATATGAAAGGGACAGGTTATGGTGGTTCAGAGCGTAAGAGCCACTATTCTATTTTTTTTATGCTTATAGCATGTGCAGGTCCACAGATTAAAACCCTTTCTGGACCCAATACAAAAACCATAACTGACAGCTAAAAAAAGATATACTCTATAAATCTGTTTCAATGGAACACTGGATGTAAAAGAACAAGAACCTAGAATTTCAAAATGAAATCTTTTATCTTATGCTTTGTTCACGATCTCCGTATTATCTAAAAAGGTGCATGTCCAATACATGTAACCATAATTATTAGTATTGCAAATTTCAAGCTTTCTTTGATAACATATCATTGTTTGAAAAAAAGATTTTTGAAATTTGTTTTCAAATTGACCCTGTAGGGAAACATAGATTTTTAATGGTGTATTGCTACATATTGGTAAGACAATATGAAGCAGCAGGCGATGATCTTGAAAAATAATCAGTGGCTTTGCAAAACGATGGTAATATTCCCATTTGAACACCAACACCACCACCCCCCTCTCCCATGTAGATGTGAATTATCCAAAAGCCGTGTATGTGTGTGTGTGAAACAATAAGTCAGAAAGACGGATGTAGAGAATGTACACACACCCCTCTATTCATAAAGGCATCTGGGGAGGGCCTTCTACGTAGTATGCCTTTTACATCATACCATGAATGACTGGGAGGTACTTGTGTGATGACCTTTTTCTAACCTTTGATAATGTGCCTGCTTCATATGCTTTAGTCTGCCTGCAATTTACTCTTATAGTTGCCTTAATTATCAATATTAAACATCAATGCACATTTTTGCCAATTAGGTCGGAGTTTCAACAGTCTTCTACCAAAATACCAACCTTCTCCAAAGCTTTTGCAAAATGCGATTGGCGACGAACAGTTAGACGTGGTAGCTGAAATGCATCGTAAACAAAGTTTACTTCACATTCATTTGGTGACCGGTAATAATATCAAGAGAAAAAAGTCACAGGAAAGTCACAATTTTTGCTAGGAAGAAAAGTCATAGGAGAAAAAGTCGCATTAATCTATGGTGGTATTACGTTTTCTCGTTCTCAGTGTCTGAAAAACTATGGAAGTGACTTTGTGGCGCTCCGAAAAGGCCTTGCTAGAGAACGGAAACAACAAACAATCTACGGCTGAAGGGCGGCATCAATGGAGGGGAAAAAATTATGTACAACTCCAGAGATTTAGTTTAATTGAACTATATTTACACTAAATTACGCGAGTAAGCAATTTACACCTTAAGGTTGACAGGGACCAAGTAAGTAATTCACACTTTAAGGTTGTCAGAGACTCGAATGGGTCCAGAAGTTAAATGGAAGGTGGTTGATTGCAGGTCAACCGGGACACATGGCTGGGAAATGATCCAGGCACTGAAATAACGGTTCCTCTCACAACTTGGCAAGATATGTGCATCCGCAAAGAGATTGCGTTCTAGGATCTAAGGCAATAGACATGTGGGAACATTAAACATGATTTGCTCTTATTATTTCACATCAAAGTCCACTCACAGGGACATAGAATGATTGGGAGCTTGTACAAAAAAGTATATTGCTTTGTTTTATTAACTAAGGGAACGTTTAGCATGAAACACAACGTTACTTCCCAACATAGCAGACACTAGTCTAGATGGGAATATCACAATTAGATTTAATATCACTACTACTATCACAAGGGGAATTATTTAAAACATCGATGGTACCAATGGGGAACTACACTACGGTAACCAAAAATAGGAACTGCGATGCTGAGCCAGTAGGGGGAAAGGCACCTTGGAAAAATGAAAAGGAAGTACAGACTAGAGGTAAAAAACGGTAACTGACTACACTCGAAATTACTCCATTACAATATCTGGGCCTCCGTGGTCTTCTTTTCTTTCGAATTGCTGAGCAGGGGTTACCACTATGGGCAGTAA